>NW_024423897.1:37616574-37853742 GCF_017311325.1 Ursus maritimus | reverse complement strand
GAGAGAGAGAGAGAGAGAGAGAGAGCAGGGCAAGGGGGATGTGCAAAGGGAGAGGAAGAGGGAGAGAATCTTAAGCAGACTCCACACTCAGTGTGGAGCCCAATGCAGGGCTTGATCTCATGACCCTGAGATCATGACCTGAGCCGATATCAAGAGTAAGAGGCTTGGGGCGCCTGGGTGGCACAGCGGTTGGGTGTCTGCCTTCGGCTCAGGGCGTGATCCTGGCGATCTGGGATCGAGCCCCACGTCAGGCTCTTCTGCTGGGGGCCTGCTTCTTCCTCTCCCACTCCCCCTGCTTGTGTTCCCTCTCTCGCTGGCTGTCTCTATCTCTGTCGAATAAATAAATAAAATCTTAAAAAAAAAAAAAAGAGTAAGAGGCTTAACCAACCGAACCACCCAGGCACCCCATATTTCTGCTGTAATTATTTCTTTCTTCTGCTAACTTTGGACTCAGTTCTTATTTTTCTAGTTCCTTAAGATGTAGAGTTAGATTGGTTATTTGTGATCTTCCTTGCTTCTTAACATAGGCATTTATTGCTATGATCTTCCCTCTTAGAATTGCTTTTGCTGCATCCCACAACTTCTGGTACGTTTCTATTTTCATTTGTCTCAAAAAAACTATTTTTATTTCCCCTTTATTTTTTGATCCACTGGTTGTTCAGAAGGGTGTTATATAATTTCCATGTGTTCATGAGTTTTCCAGGTTTCATCTTATTATTGGTTCCTGGTTTCATGCCACTGCAGTCAGAGAAGATACTTGGCATGATTTCAATCTTCTCTAATTTGCTAAGATTTCTTTGAGCTTAAAATATGGTCAATCCTAGAAAATGTTCCATGTGCAGCTGAGAAGAATGTATTCTGGCATTGTTGGATAGAATGTTCTGTATGTGTCTATTAGGTCATTTCATTCATATTTCATCACTATTTCATCTACGGTGTTGTTCAAATCCACTACTGATCTGTCTGGATGATCTAGCCATTGTTGACAATGGGGTATTAAAGTCCCCAGCTATTACTGTATTACTGTTTATTTCTTCTTTTATCTCTGTTAGTTTTTGTTTTATATATTTACATGTTCCAATGTTGGGTACATAAATATTTACAATTGTTATATGTTCTTAATGTGCTGACTCCTTTATTATAACCTTGTCTCTTTTTACCATTTTAGTTTAAAGTCTATATTTTAGGGTTTTGGGTTTTGGGAGTTTGTTTGTTGGTTACCATTTACCTGAAATGTCTTTTTTATCCCTGCACTCTCAGTTTCTGTGTGATTTTAAGGCTTAAGTGAGTCTCTTGTGAGCAGCATATTGTTGGATCTTGTTTTTTTTTACCCATTCAGCTATTCAATGTCTTTTAATTGGAGAATTTTATCCATTTTTGTTTAAGTAATTATTGATAGGTAAGAACTTCCTATTAACATTTTGTTCATTGTTTCCTAGTTGTTTTGTAGATCCACTGTTCCTTGTTTATCTTTATATCTTTTTTTGTGTTTCAATGTCTTTTGGTACCAATATGCTTTGATTTATCATGTCCTTTTGTGTAATTACTACAGGATTTTCTCTTGTGGTTATCATGTGGTTATGACCCAAATGTGGTAACAAATGTGGTTACCACATTTTATATTATATAAAATATCTTAAATTTATAACACCCTATTTTAAACTGATAACAACTTAACTTCAATAGAATTTGTAAACTTTACTCCTTCACTTCTCACATTTGAGGTTATTGCTGTTACAATGTCCATATTTTTATATAGTCTAATTAATTCTGCAGGTTGATTCTGCAGATGAGCAAAACCACTGTTTGGGATTACTACTTGGGAACCGCAGGAATGAACTTGGTCTGCCAAGATCCACGTGCTGGTTGTTATAACTGCGCCCCTCCCCCCATCACAGTCAGATTCCCAGTGACTGAGCCCTAAAGATTCCCCTGCACTCCCCATGGTGGGAGATCAGAGTAAGGGCTCCTGTAAAGCAACACATAATGCTGAGAACAGTTGTCCCACTTGGGTTCTCTTTTCCCACTGAAGGAACCAGATGTTCAGCAAAGACCTCTCTGCATGGTGCTGCACTGGCCTAGAGGAGGAGCAAAGCAGTCAACACATAACTATTTCTCTTACCCTTCTAAGGCAACCTGTTGCCATCTGTCATGGTCTCTGTGGTGCAGGGGGTGCTTCAGCCTTACCCCTATGTTTTAGGATTCTCTTAGTGGTGTCTTACTCTTGAACAGTTGCTAATTGTTGTTCTTGTGAGGGATGCAAAGTCAGGAACAACCTCTGCCACCATCTTGGTGACATCACTCTGACCAAAACCCAAATATATATTTTTTAATCTTTATTTTTTAAAATTCCAGTATAATTAACAGTGTTATATTAATTTCAGGTGTACAATACAGTGATTCGACAATTCTATGCATTGCTCAGTGCTCATCACAGTA
Source organism: Ursus maritimus (assembly GCF_017311325.1). Taxonomy (NCBI): domain Eukaryota; kingdom Metazoa; phylum Chordata; class Mammalia; order Carnivora; family Ursidae; genus Ursus; species Ursus maritimus. Next base: position 37,851,303 of record NW_024423897.1, on the reverse strand, counting down.
AGTGTACTCTCAACCCCCTTCATCAATTTCACTCATCCCCCACTCACCCCCCTGGCAAGCACAAGTTTATTCTCTACATTTAAGAGTATGTATTTTTTGTTTGTTTCGTTTTTTCTTTGTTCATTTGCTTTGTTTCTTAAATTCCACATTTGAATGAAATTACATGGCATTTATCTTTCTCTGATTTATTTCACTTAGTATTATACCCTCTAGATGCATCCAAGTTGCTGCAAATGGCAAGGTTTCATTTATATGTGTGTGTGTGTGTGTGTGTGTGTGTGTGTGTGTGTGTGTGTATACATACATATATATACTCATAGATGAATGGATAAAGAAGACACCACATCTTCTTTATCCATTCATCTATGAATAGACACTTGGGTTGCTTCCATATCTATCTGGCTATTGTAAATAATGCTGCAATTAACAGAGGAGTGCATATAACTTTTCAAATTAGTGTTTTTGTTTTCTAGGGGTAAATGATAGTGGAATTACTGAATCATACGGTAATTCTATTTTTAATTTTTTGAGGAACCTCCATACTGTTTCCCACCTAGTTTTCCCAGTTTGCATTCCAACCAACAATGCATAAGGGTTCTTTTTTCTCCACATCCTCACCAACACTTATTTTTTCTTGTTGATTCCAGTCATTCTGACAGAAGTAAGGTGATATCTCATTGTGGTTTTGATTTGCATTTCCCTAATGATTAGTGATGTTGAGCATCTTTTCATATGTCTGCTGCCTATCTGTATGTCTTCTTTGGAAAAATGTCTGCTCGTGTCTTCTGTCCATTTTTTAATTTTTTTTTTTTAGTGTTGTATACATTCTTTATGTATTTTGGATATTAACCCCTTAACAGATGTATCATTTGCAAATATCTTTTCCCATTCCGTGGACTGTCTTTTTGTTTCATTGATGACTTCCTTCAGTGCACAAAAGCTTTTTATTTTGATGTAGTTCCAAGAGCAAAACCCAAACTTTTAAAACAAGCAATTAAAGCATAACTTTGAATATTCAGCCCCTCAAAAAAATTTTAAATAACTTGATATATTAAAGAAGAACAGATTAGTATAGTAACAGATGATAGTAACAAGTAAAAACTTGGCAAAATTATTTGCTAGAAATCAAACTGCCCATGTTATTTCTTAGTTTACACCAGTGATTCTTAATGTTTTATCGGATGCAGAATTATTAAGAATCTGATGAACACTATGAACCAGCCTCTACCCTCAGGAAAACACACACACAAACTTTTACAAGGATTTTACAGAAAATAGTAACACTCACTTGTGAGCAATATTAAAACAAATAAACCAATTAACATCTAGAAGTCTGCCATTAATTTGATGAAGTCTGCAACTTAAAATGGGATGCCCCATGGGAACAATAAAATGACACTTAGAATCCCAAGATAGGCCACTATATCAATAAGTTATGTGGGTAAAATACTGTATACATAATTTTTTTAAACAATAGAGAACCTTCCCTTCTAACTGGAATCAGTAGATAATTACCTATTGGGCATCTACTGTATATGCAACTGGAGTAAGCACATCAGGTATACAAAAAAGTATAAGACTTGGTCATAACTTTTTAGATAGGGATTGCTGACTATCCCCCAATATCTTTTTTTCTCTTCTACCTTAGTGAAGAACCCTCAATTTTTGCCTGGCCTTAGGGCAAGCAGAATAAAGACTGTTTCCCAACCTCTTTTGAAGCCAAGTTCTAAGTTTTGGCCAGTTGGGTGTAAGTGCAAGTGAATTGCTCTACTTTTGAGAAATGTCCTTAAAGAAAAGGAGCTTTAGCCTTCCTTGCACTATCTCTCTCTATTGCTGCAATGTGGACATCATGGATGGGGCTTTTGCCTTCATCTTAGACTGCATAGTAACCATAAAAATGGAAGACTCACTTGGCAGAGAAGCAAAATAGAAGGATCCCAGGCCTCTGACATCATGGAGAATCATGCCAGACCTCCATTCAATTTATACACGACAGAGAAATAATTTTTCTCTTGTTTAAGCAACTATTATTTTGAGTATTAATCACTTGCACCCAAACCTAATCTTCCCTCAAAAAGCTTATAATGGTATTGAGTATAAAAATTAGTCTGTGTGAAACTATGTGAATGAAACAACACAGTCAGTGTCAAGTTAAAAACCAGCTGAGTTCCAGCTGCATAAAAGTTTTCAGTTTGAAATGGGATCTATTTTCCCATAAGCCTAATTTAATAAATGATGCTTAAGAGACTCAACATAGTTCACAAAAAAAAATAGCATAATGTGGTTAAAAAACTGCTTAAAATTTTTTAAACAGTAAAATACGTAAATAAATAATATATTTGAGCTTACAGAATCTATGGAAGGGTATTCAAAGAGGAACAACACAAAACCTCCCAATAAACTACAATATTAAAACTGGGAGAAAAATAGTGAAAAATAATAAAATAAATATAAAAATTCATTATTAATGCTGGTGCATTTGGAATCACGTAATAAGCTTTTAAAAATACTGATCCTTGGAACCTACCCCAGACTAAATCAGAACCTGGGGGTTAGGGGTAAGGCCCAGTATCAATAGTTTACAAAGCTCCTAGTAATTCTAATGGGCAGCCATAGTTGAGAACCACTGCTAGAAAAAATTAAAAGGACTGTGACATATCTAAGTGGTACCTTCAGGGCTTCAGAGAGTGATGCTACTAGTTTTTTAAAATTTTGCCTGGGGTTTTACTGAAAAATAACTTGCTTTTAGATGTTTTGTTGTTTTGGAATTGGGTTCTTTTTTTTTTTTTTTTTTTTGACCCAGCTATTATCACACATCACCTCTTACTCAAAATTAAGTTCATTTGGGGTTATAAATGGACTAAACCCTATCTACTTTCAGTCTGAATATAACATAATTTCTCAACAGTTTTCTTAACCTAGTTCTATAGGTTCCTATCTCTCTCAGGGTTTCTATCCCCAACTCTTTCCATGTTTCCCTCTCCACTGATTTCATGTTCTCCCCTCCTTCCAACCCCAAGAAAGATGCTTCTCCTCATCCCCACCATTGTCCAGTCTTGTGAGAAAGGCAAAGTCCATGAATCTGGAGGTAGCCAATGAACAGGCCAAAGGCAAAGAGTGAGACCAGAGAGCAGAACAGCATCATCAACCAGCATTAGTGAGAACACAGTGGGGGTCTCCAGATATAAAGGGAGTTTGCCTGCTAAGAAAGATACTGTTAAAAAATATTTTTGAGGCAGTCAGAGAAATGTGAATATTGACTGGGTGTTAAATGATTAAATGAATTATCATTAATTTTGTTAGACTGATCAGGCATTGTAATTATAAGAAAAAATCCTTATCAATTGGACATACTTGATGAACTATTTATACATGTAATTACATAATGTCTGGAGATTTGCTTCAAAATACCCTGGCCAAAATTAAATAGGAATGAGGAAGATGGGTGAAACAAGACTGACAAATGTTGATAATTGTTGAAGTTGGATAATTGATACGTGGATCCCATTATACTATTTTCACTACCTGTATGTTTGAAATATTTGAAATTTCCCCTAATAAGAAAATTGGCTTGAAAATATGGTTCCAACTATAGCATTTGTGGGGAAAACAATAAAAAAGACTGTAGAAAATGTTAGAAACTGCTCTCTAGATCATTTGGCACACAGAATGTGTCAATCAGAAAACTGAAGGAGACAGGGATAAGTGGTATGGAATGGTGAAAGATTTCATTGAGGAGGTGAAACTGGAACCAAAACTTCAGAAATCATAATTTAACACAAAAACAAGTTAATTTGCTTTTGATTAGGAGAGGGATTTTCTTTAATAAAGATAAGAATGACACCAACCCCCAGATCATGATGTAGGAGACTAAAATTAGTTAATTTTTATGGAAAAAATTAATAAAAGTATTAAAAGGGGCACCTGGGTGGCTCAGTCAGTTAAGGGTCTGGCCTTTGGCTCGGCTCATGATCTCAGGGTCCTGGAATCGAGCCCTGCGTTGGGTTCTTTACTCGGCGGAGAGTCTGCTTCTCTCTCTCTCTCCCTCTCTCTCTTAATCTCTCTCTCTCCCCCTCTGCCCCTCCCCCCAGTTTGTGTTCTTGCTCTCTCTCAAATAAATAAAATCTAAAAAATAAAGGTATTAAAAATAATAATAAAACAACTAGCAGCAATTGAGTGCTTACCACTTGCCAGGCAGTATGCAAAGCACTTTATATACATATCTTATTTAAGCCTCATAGCAATCCTATGACATATAGGCTATTATTAGCACCCAACCCCTACTCTTTTAATATTTGAAGAAAACTGAGCTCAGAGATGTAACAAAATCACATGCTGGTAAAAGTCAGAGCTGGGACTTTAATCCAGTTCTGCTTGAATCCAAATCCCAGGTCTTTAATCATCTTGTTATTCTATTCCCTCATGTCATTGTAAAGTTCTCTCTATATAAGGAAGTATAAGGGATATCTGGGGCTGTGATTCCTGGCATTAGTAATTCCCTATTGTTGCCTGGAGTGTTTGAGTAACAATCTAATAAAGAAATGTAGAGAATCCCTCAGGGAAAGGGTTACAACAAGGCAAGTACACCATATAAGAACAGAAGTACCTTGCCTCTGCCAAGTGCTCCCCTAAGAGGGAAAAAAGAGAAAAGGGAATCATACATCTCTTTTACATCCAGAAGTGATAAAAAAACCAAAAGGACAAGCTAGAGATAAATTGAGAAGTATATGTGCCATGGTCACATCCTACTTGGAATCAATTTCTACCTTAATAGCAACCCATCTATTTTTCCAATTGCAGGTTCCCAAATTGTTCTGTGCTCTCTTCCATGAAACATTTCTCTCAGGCAACAAACTCCTATCTAGATATACCTGTTAGGATGGAATAGTATAGCTGTCTAGCCTCCCCCAGATATTTATGTCTTAAGCCTCCACCACTCCTAGTGGTAATCAAAACAATCTCCAACCCTCCTTGAGCAGGGAGGGGTGGGGAAGCATGTGCACTGGAAAGCCAAGAAACTGTTTATTTCCTGGCCCCTGAAATGTGCATAGTGTGAATGACAGATTCCTCATGTTATGATGTTAGGAACTGATTACATATGAATAAAAAGCACCCATCTGGGAGCTGGAGGACCTGCTCTTGTATTTCCCACTTCGGCTACTAGAGTATCTTTAGCAAGTCACTTCACCTCTCTGGGCTTTAGATTCCTTATTTGTAATGGGGGGGGGGCTATAATAAAGAATTTTATAACTTATTTCTAGTGCAGAATCCTTTCAGCAAATGGTATCTTTCAGGGAAACTAACAATATATAAGAGACAAAATATGAAACTGCTCTGAATGTCAAGGGGACCCTTTCCCACACCCCATTGTAATAGATCATATTAAAGTGCTTCTCATTTTAAACATTCCATGATTATAAGTAAACTCCTTGTAGCCTGAGGAGAAGGCAGCATCCCTTTGAGCAGCTGCACCAGAGAATCCTCTGGCCCCCAGATGGCTGCCTTCCTTTATCAGTGAGCCTCTTCCTAAAGCAAATAAGCAAAGAAAAAAATCCCACAGAAACAGAGTCCGACGTGAGGACTCAGGGAGCCAACAGAATGCTCAACTCCATCCAGGCTAACTAAAACACATTCCAAGGAAGAGATAAGGTTTATGAAAAGGAAACTAACACAATCACTTAAAAGAATTTCAACATTAAACCACTCAGGCCAGGCTGCCAGGCCACAGGGAGGCCACAAAACTTCCAAGGTCGGCCCTGAAAAAAAAAGACTTCACAGGGACCCATGCCTTGATTTTCCTCTTTGTTTCTCATTGCCCTGGGGTCAACTTCTTTCAGGTCCCTATGTGTGGGAAGTGGCAGTACATTGTACACAGCATACATTTCTTCTGGCACTGAGTCCTACAGGAACTCAGCATTTTGGGAAAAGGGATTATAGGAAGAGTGACTACAGATTAATAAATCTGAACTTTTACATATATCAGAACAAAGTAGCCAACTCAATAGGGTCACCTGATGAAAAACACAACACCCTGTTTTTGAATTTTAAACAGATTTCAGACAAATATGAATTTCAGATAAATAACAAACAACTTTTTAGTATAAGCATACCCCGAATATTGCATTCTTAAAATAAAAGTATTGTTATTTACCTAAAATTCAAATTTAACTCAGCATCCCACGTTTTTATTTGCTAAATCTGGCAACACTAATCCTCAAGATGAAAACATATTCCAGCTATATTTCCAATATCCAAATCATTTTTTTTTTTAAATCCTACTTAGAAATGGTCTTTACAAGATGAGGAACATTCCTTCCCCAAGCCTCTATGGAATTAAAGCTTCAGCCTTGGAGACTGAACTAAATTTCTAAAAACTACCAAATGTTATTCCTCAATTGTGTGAGTGAATGAGAATGATCAAGCAAGGTAACTCCACTTGGGGCCAAAACATGAAGTGTGATTCTATGTTAACGAAACAAGTTGTCTTATGACCCACTATCCTTACTGACTCTCTACTGCCTACAGAATAAATTCTCAGTTTTGCAATACTGCATTCAAGATATCCAGCAAAATCTACCTCTCCAGCCTCTATCTTCACCCGCTAGGGCCACACAGGCTACCTGTTGATGGACCCTTTCATACTACTTCTCATGCTATTGCCTTTATCAAGAAAGCCCTTTCTGGCCCTATCTACCCAACTGACACATGTCTTTCAATACTCAAATGTTACTTTTCCAAAAGTCGCCTTAAATCTTTTCTGAAATATGTGTAAGGAAGGATGAATGGATGGATGGATAGATGAACTTATTAATAAAACTTCTTTATAAAATTGTCTTACCTCTATTCTCAACTCCCAAGCACGGGTTAAAAGCATAGGCTTTGGAGTTAGGCAGACCCATAATCAAATCCCAATTGTGTTATCGAGTGGATATGTGATTTGGGGGAAGAAGTTTAACATCAATAAATTGCAATCCCCTTACCTGTAAAACTGGGATAACACAGCTCATACCACAAAGGGTTATGGGGATGATTAAATGAGATAGAGTAAGAAAAAGCACTTGGCATAGTGCCTAACTCAGAATAAACATTTGATAAATTGTAGTTATTTTCTTATTACTATTACTCCTTTCTTGTGTTCTCTCAGTACCCTTCTATCATAGAACTCAAAGTACTTTACTGCCTTTAACAATTTACATAGCTCTTAGACAAGAATCACTTCTTTTTTCTTTTTTTTTTTTTTTAAAGCATCAGCTCCTACCACACAGTTACTAGGGGTGTAGAAGAATAAGAGAACGAAAAGGGAGGAATCTATAATTTATTGAATCTAACTATATAAATAGGTAAAAGGCACTATGCAGGACATTTTCAATATACTACTTAACCTTGGTAAGGGACTTACAAAGTAAATAAAATTATATCTATTTAAGAGATGAAGAAACTAAATCCTAAAAGCTCAGTGATTTACTCATGATTCAAAGGTGGGTAATGACAAGAGCGGGATTTGCCTTCAGGCCTATCTGACAATATGCCTGTCTGAACACACCACTCACACCACAGAGATTAGTCTCCTGACTTCCCATTTCTAGCCCTTCCCAAGGTCAGACTGAGTAAAGTTTGTGGAAATCAGTGGAAAATTTTGCTTAGTGGAGGTAAACTAGGGATTATGATAAGGAGCAGGGGGGAGCACAAAGGGAAAGACTTGTCCGGCAATTATAGTAAAACAAGGGGAGGGTTATCGTGTGTCAATTATCTCAATTTCTTCTTTCTTCCTTCAAAACTGTTTCACATAAGATTTAATAAGTTTTTAACTCATTATTTTTCAGTTAATATCTAAGAACATCAAATATAAATGAATCATTCTTCTTTAAAACAAATCAAACATTATAGATAACAAAGTCTCCTTTGCCCACCTCTCCAATCCTGGTCCCATCCCTACTACCTCCAAACTAAAAGATCCTGGATTAAGTATGTGCTCTTTCAGACATTTAAAAATTCATTTACATACAGAAATGTATAGCCACATAAAATATATATTGTTTCACGTTTAATTAGTGAATAAATTATTTTCACTGTATACACAAACAAAAAAATAAAACCCTGATTTACCCAACTCCTATTCTATGTAGGCATTCTCTAACTCCAAAATGGGTCTTTGCATTATTTCAGAGATTTCCGATAAAGAGATGAAGCTAATTTACTATTTAGTATTGCTATGGTCTCCTCAAAACTGGATCCTAAGAGAGACATTGTAAAAGAAAGCCAAAATAAAGACTACTACCAGAATTAAGAACTGACTATATTTTTTTAAGGTTTTTTTTTTGGGGGGGGTTGTTTGTTTTTTACAGAGAGATGGGGCATGGGGGGGCAGCAGAGAAAGGGAGGAGAGAGAATCTTAAGCAGGCTCCCCACCCAGTGCGGAGCTCAATCCCACGAACCCTGAGATCATGACCTGAGCCAAAATCAAGAGTCGTTCACTTAACTGACTAAGCCAAAATCAAGAGTCATTCACTTAACTGACTGAGCCACCCAGGCATCCCGACCATATTATTTTTAAGTGAAATTCAAACCAAACTTTTGCAGAATACTTAAAGTGTCTTCGTGGATGGAGCCCCATGGAACACAGTTTGAAAACAGTTGACTTGATATTCTCTAGCCTTTCCTAGGACTGTATTTCTATGATTAATAAAGTGTGTGCGTATCAAACCTAGACTCTGAAAAGGAGACTTGGTTCTTTGGAGGCCTACTCCAAATATCAAAAATCATAGACCCATGAGCCTCAGCCAGATTGGAAGCAGTTCTGACCTTAAAGAGTCCCTCCCTGCAATGCAAACAGTCCCATGTTGTTTCCCCTTCTTGTACCAAAAGAAAAAGAAAAAGTACACATAGACTTATCTTTAAGTGTCAATTTCCTTGTTGAGACCATATTATAATGGAAGGGTTTTGCTGAGAGCTATAAATAGTAATTTCCTTCAGTAGTGATATACTCTCTATTTCCAGTAAGAGCAAGGAAATCCACCAGCTTCTTCCTGGCAACACTATACTACTTATATAAGAAAGTGACCTATAGGATAGTCATATATAAGGTAAGAGGGTGCGTGAGGGGCCTGGGAAATGGAAGAAGCAGGGGTGATTTTACTTTATTCTCCTGAAACTCCATCACCCCATTTACGTATATGAGGAAAAAAGTAGAAAGTTGTCTCTATGGTTTCCCCCTCCGTCACAAAATAACCACCTAAAGCTCTCCTCTTCAGGGCAGGAAGGATTTGAGATTAAAAGAGACTTAAAAGACATATAGCCAAATACAATGAGTGGACCGTTTTTGGGCTATAATTGGAAAAACAACAAAAAAGAAATGTTAAGACAATCAGAGAACTCTGAATGTGGACTTGGTATTAAATAACAAATATTCAGGAATTATTGTTAATTTTGTTAGGTGTGACAGGGCATTGTAGTCAAAATCTGTCCTTTTTTTTTTTTTAGATGCATCCTGGAGTATATTTAAGGGTGAAGTGCCATGCTGTCTACTTGTGAGGGTATGTTTGACATTTTTCATGATAGTTTCAAAGATGAGAGGTAGGGGGTGCCTGGGTGGCTCAGTCGTTAAGCGTCTGCCTTCGGCTTAGGGCGTGATCCCTGCGTTCTGGGATCGAGCCCCACATCAGGCTCCTCCGCTGGGAGCCTGCTTCTTCCTCTCCCACTCCCCCTGCTTGTGTTCCTTCTCTCGCTGGCTGTCTCTATCTCTGTCAAATGAATAAATAAAATCTTAAAAAAAAAAAAAAGAAGAGAGGTAAAGAAGAGTATGGCATAATACTGATGGTTGTTGAAACTAGGTGATGAGTTCATGGAGGTTTGCTGAACTCCTTATTTTTGTATATGTTTGGAAATTTCCATAATAAAAAGTTTATTTTGAAACTTCTGAAATGTGACCCATTCCTTTACCTAACCACATACCCATGCTCTTTTTTTCCCACCCATCCAGTATATTGATTTATCACTCTAATGACTGGCAGCAGAGTGGTTAAGTTGCAGGCTCTAGAACTACACTGTCTGGGTCATTGCCTGGGGCCTAGCATTGCCCACTTGACCTTATGAGAGTTCATTAACCTCTATATCTCCTCATCTGTAAAATGGGAGATGATAAAACTTGCCTTTTGGGCTGTTATGAAGATAAATGTGTTAATAAATGTATTTAGAAGAGTGGCTAGTATATAATAAGCATTCAATAAATCTTAGTCATTATCATTATTAAGTAACTTCTGAAAGTAGGAAGGTACACTACAACATCATCTAGTCTAATTCTTCGTTTAATGAAAGAAAAACTAAGGGTCAAAATGTTTTTAAAAAAGAAAAAATAAATACCTGCCTAAGGACACAAAGCTGGATAAAGGCAGAGCACGTTAGAATTCAGCTTTCCTAGAATCCAGGTCAATGTCCTTATACTTTATTCACTTTAATACATATTCAATATTGAATTGAATCAGTATTTGCCATGCTCTCTGCTTAGTACTAAGTAAAAAATTAGATCTTTTCTTTTAAGTAATATACCATCTAGTTGGAACATGGTAATAATACTAGATTTTGTACAGTGACTTTCACTTTTCAAAGTGCTCCTAACAAGCTCAAGGGCAGAAAACTAATCTCTAGTGACAGAAATCAGAATAGTGGTAGCCTCTGGATGAGATAAAAAAAGGGACATGAGCAAACTTACTAGGGTGACAGAAATATACTATATCCTGATTGAGTGCTGATTACATACATTTTTAAAACTCATCAAATCGTATACTTAAGACATGAATTTCACTGCATGTAAATAAATTTTACCCTAATTTTTTAAAATCCCTCTACGTACATGTATTTTGCTGGCTTCTCAACACTGTTAACTACGGAAAATAGGTATTTCTTCAAAGTTGAGAAACGTGGAAATTTTGAAAGGGCATGACCAAGGATATACAGCAAAGCTAAAGCCAAGAAGAAGCAGGTCTCAATTCCTGGCCCACTATGACTTCAAATTCAAGAATGAACTCAGACAGCACAAGGTATTAGTACAAGTGGGAAAAGAGAGCAGAGGAGAGAAGAATCACTAGCCTTGTTTGGAGAAAATATGGAGAAGACAAGGATCAACACAGGACAGATGCATTAGGGAAGGCTCTGTGGGTAAAATGGAACTTATCTGAGTCTGTCACGAATGCTCTGTTGGCATCTGCCCCTCTCTGTCACAATGTCTCAGGCTCTTTGAGAGCAGTTATCATATTGCATGCAGTGGACTCCGGGCATAAATACTATCACCTCAGCTTATCCTCTGAGCCCTCTAATTCTTTTTCATTGCCCCTTGTAACTCCTTGCCAATGAACTCCCAGGACAATCCCCTCAGGATAAACTCTGAGCCAAGCGTCTTTACTTTTCCTAATGGCAAAAGCCTTGAGACCAGGAGTAGTAGAACAAAGCCCCAGACATTCGGTGGGATACAGTGAGTGTTTAGTGGTTAAAATAAAAGTCCATTGTCCCTTATTCTTCCCTCCAGATTTTATCAACATGGAAAATAATGCCCTTCACGCAATGGCAAAGTAAAGTACAATGTGGTCTTTAATCTGTCCTTCAGTGTTTATATGTGAGCCATTTGGCACCAAGTAAGCAAACAGGGGTTCACTTAAGTGGGGGAAAAGTTGTCACTTTCACACAATGCATCTGAGCTAAGTGGTGTGATATGAAACTACTGCCTTAAAGCAGAACTACCCACTAAGGAGTTCTGCTCCTGCTGTTACTGCCTTCGATAGCCTGTGGTTTAACAGCACACAGCTGAATGACTCAGTAGTTCATTTCTGTATACAATCCTCATGATCTGCAATGCACTAGCCTTTAGAACTGGAAGTTTCCTTAAAGATACAAGGATGGGAGTGGGAGATGGGGTGGGGAAGGGGCAATGGTGAGGAGGGTCCAGTTACACAGAGCAGCCAAGTCTTGTGACCTGAAACTTCCTTGTGGATTTTAACCTGCAATTGATACTTGATTTTTCCCAGGTCTTCTTCTCTAACTGCTCAGTCCCTGGTGGCTTTGCTTGCCTAATGACAATAAGAGTTCTGAGGGATGAGATCAGGCACATTCAGGGTAGTATGGCCACTACCTTCTGCTGTCCTGCCAGATTCTGAAAAAATCAGAATAGCTGAAGTCTTGAGAGCTAATGTAATCCAGGGCCTGGGAATTCAGCTTTTAGAACAGGTGTATGATCTTTTGGAAGAAGAGGATGAACTGGAGAGGGAGGTACATTTGCAGGAGCACATGGGTGAAAAATATACAACTTACAGTGTGAAAGCTCACCAGTTGAAATTTTTTGAAGAAAACACGAATTTCTGAGAATTTAATCTGCCAGAACTAAAACCTATTTTCAAAGGTTTTTGGCTTAAACAGAAACAAACCCAGAGGGCACGTATTGCATGGTGCACTGGGTGTCATACGCAACTAATGAATCATCGAACTTTACATCAAAAACCAGGGATGTACTGTATGGTGACTAACATAATGTATTAAAAAAATATTATTATAATAAATAAATAAATAAATAAATAAATAAATAAACAAATCCAGAATAATGGCTGGAGGCCATTCACCATCCTTATATCTCCTTTTTTGTTGTTGTTGGTTTTTTTGTAACTGGGAAAAAATGGGATGGAACAGAGTAACATGAAGTGATGTCACAAAAGAAAGAAAGCCTTTGGCTATCTTACTCTCTTGATGAGGAAAATCTGTTAGATGTCTGTTTGGTTACTGTTTACTAAGGCTTAAACCACCAACTTTGTATTTAGAACTTTATTTTTTTAGGGTACTAATCAGCTTGATTACAGAGCCATAAAATTAGATTGTAAGTTTTATATTGTACTATAGTGATAAATGCAATAGGAGAAATAAATAATATGTAATAGTGATACTTAGTTGTCATTGTTAATAACTTCAGGTAGTAGTTGATAAATTATTTTTTTAAAAAGTCATTTCATGATTCTGGGAGCAGATTTGAATACAAATATGAAGTTGTATCTACTACTTGAGCAACTGAATTCCTTTTTTACATATTGATGGATGTTTAACCTTTTTATTTAATATGAACCTCATTTACAGTATATAAGAATTGAAACTAAAATATTTTGGCTTTGTCAATCAATGTTTTTTGTACACTGGTTTTTTTTTAGAGTAATATTTTCATCAGCAAAAGCATTTCTTAAACACTAATTCCCTTTCCAATTAATCAATTTGTAAGTGAAGTCTAGCTCCTTTTAGTTATGTTGGACATACTCATCTCCTGAAGTTTTATCTTCTTGTACCAAATTATTGGTTGTCTTTAAATGTATGACTATATATCACATATTTTATTAGTTGTTTAATAAGAGGTAATTCCCATGTGGGAAATAAATTGTTTTTTGTAAAAGTCAAAAAAAAAAAAGAGTTCTGAGGGAGAGACTTCATCGTGGTGCTAGGCTCTAGGAGGTAATAACGTCATACCTTTCTCATAGGATTTAGCATTTCATGCACACCTACCATTCGCCAGACGTTGGATTTTTACAATGACTCTGTGAGATGAGCACTATAATCCTCACACTACAAACAAGAAAACCAAGCTACCAAAGTAGGTAGTAGCAGAGCAATGATTTGATCTTATGTCTAAGAACCCCACGTAGTTTTCATTTATCCACACTTAAATCATTTAATTTCCATGGTAAGAAAACTTTTATAGTTTCAATTACCTATGTAACTTTAACTTTAGTGATTCCTTTCTGTTATATTAAATTAAAACTTTTCAAGCTATCTCTTAGTGCTGTCTTAAAAATTCCTCTAGATAAGCAAGAGATGGAACTGTCCCAAGGACCAATGGCTGGATATTTTTTATTTGTCCTTCCAGATCCATTTTCCACTCAGCGTTGTGCCCTGGGAAGTAGCCTTTATGCACTACATCATTTAGTTCCCTACTCTCTGGCTTTCAACTGGGCTTACCCACTGGGAGCACTAGATGGTAGTTAAGAGAGAGAAGAGGGTGTTAGTGATAATGGTGTTTTCCTTCTTCCTCTAATTCTGACATCACTGGACATGATAGAGGTCCTTCAGGTTGGCTAGCTTTATCTACAATAACCACAGTTCCTATCCTGTGGCTCTCTTCTAGACCCACACCTATTCTCTTTGGGCTGAAACTTCCCCCTTCACTTGTCCATTCAGTTTAGGGATACCAACTGCTCCCCATTATTGCTAGCCCCAGGATGCTTCATCATCCCTTGTTACTCTACCTTAAACCTATTCCACTTGAATAAATAGTTCCTAAATTAAATTTTCCTTAATTGCTCCATTTGAGGAACTCATGTATTTCCTGCAGGTTTTCAAACTGATACAACTTGAGCTCTAGAATCTTTTTGATACTTTGGATCACTGAAAAATATGAGGTGCCTTTTCATGCATACATTTGTGCATTCATTCCACAAATATTTATTGAGCACCTATTGTGTGCTAGGCACTGGATTTACAATGGTAACAATTAGACTGTTAGAGCCACTGCTCTCCTACATAAAATACAGTAGATAGATTAAACAGATAATCACACACAAACTAATAGAACGCTATAATTGTGCCATGTGCCATGGCCCAATGAGAGCAAATGAGAGGAGTCAATCTGGTAGGGAGATCAATAAAGGCTTGCATAAAAAAGTAAAACTTGAGCAAAAGACAAATAGGTATGTATTGGGCATAGAAGAAAAGAAAGATCATTCCAAGCAGAAGCTGATGACTGATAATAGTTGGTGTGGCAGGGATAGAGAGAGCAGGAGATGCTTGAGGAAAGATAAAGCTGACCAGGCTTTGTAGGCCATATTGAAAAATTGCGTTTATCCTCTATGTTACAGTGTGAAGATTGGGTTGGAAGGCCAAAGTAGATTGAGCACAGACCAGGTAGACAAGGTGAAAAGTAATTTAAATGGTGGTGGGGAAAATGGAGAAAATAGATTAATTTTATATATAGACATAGAGAGAGAGATTGAAAAACAGATTTGCTCCTCCCTGGGAGATTTCAGTGCCTGGTTCCTTATATACATGAATACAACTGTCTTAGGACAATGACTTTTCAACAAATGGAAAAATTCTGCCTTCTCATTATGGGATAGGGGTCAAGAAATATTATTCTAGGTTTAAGAAAAAGGATGAAACTCAGTAATGCAGTTATATACACAGGGTCAGGACATAAAAATTGTCCCCATATTGACTTCCTGTCTTGACCTCTAACAATTCTCACTCCTTAGGAATTCAGTAAGAAGGAGAGACTGAGTTCTAGAGAGAGCTGAGAAACCCAGAGAGATGAAAGTTACCATCTTGGCTCTCCCGCTTACTGTGTTGACTACGCAATTAGTTAATTTCTCTGATCTTCACATTCCTCTTCCGTAAAATGAGAATGATAAATATTTCATAGGATTGTTGTGAGGATTAAATTAAGTAATGTATGTATATACATATGCTATTCACTAATTCAAGTAACAGAACACTGATTTTAAGAGGACTTAAAGCAAACTTATCTAATATATTGTGAAGTGTTAGGTATGACAGATTTCAAGGTCTATTAACTCAACAGCATAATCAATTTCTTTCTAACTTTCTCCTCTGTCACCCTGGATGTGTTTTTGACTCTTGCACTGGCTCCCCTCATCATCATAAGTTAGAAGTATTACATTTAGGGGTGCCTGGATGGCTCAGTCGGTTAAGCATCTGCCTTTGGCTCAGGTCATGATTCTGGAGTCCTGGGATCGAGTCCCACATCAGGCTCCCTGCTCAGTGGGGAGTCTGCTTCTCTCTCTGCACTTCACCCTGCTCATGCGTGCTTTCTCTCTCATTCTCTCTCTCTCCCTCAAATAAATAAAAATTCTTGGGGTGGGGGGGAAGAAGTATCACATTTAAAGAGAGAAACATCCGAAGTGGAAAGGAGTATCTTTTTCACTACTCCCTACTTGAATGTGAAAAGCCTTTACCAAACAACAATAGACTTATATCTCATTAACTAGAACTGAAAGTAAAATACACAAAGGCAGGAACATTTGTCTGTTTTGCTTAATGATGTATTCCCAACATTCAAAATAGTGGTTAGGCCTCAAAAACCATTCATTGTTTGAATGGACTACATGCCTAATTCTAATCTAACCACTAGTAAGAAAGTGGGATTACCATGTCCTGGCACTTTTTCTGTAAAAAGCAAAATAAAAACAATTTTAGGCTTTGTGGGTTGCATAGAACCTCTATAGTATATTCTTCTTTTTTCAACCCTACAAAAATATAAAAAATATTCTTAGCTCATGGGGCTTCCAAAAACAAGCCAAGGAATGGATGGCCCACAGGCCATAGTTTGCTGCCCCCTGGCTTAGATTAATCACATGGGGTGAAATGGAGGGACAGTCAAGCACCATGACCAGCAGAATATGTACAACACTCAGCAGAATCCATCACATGTAAAAAGCACTCAATAAATATCAGCTGCCATTGTTTTTGATGATGTATTATTTTCCTTGTTCTTCTTTTTCTAGGATAGCTGGACTCCAGAGACCTCTGTCCTGTGATAAACCTGCCATAGGCTGTGGACTGCCTCTGACTCTGGACTGAACCATGTGGGCCAGGGCACAGAAAGACATACCTTACAAAAAGAAGTAAAGATAGAGAAAACAATAAGCTCAGGATCAAAAACCAAGATTCACAAAATTAGCAAAGGATGTGAGAAGTGTATGATGGTGGAGGAAATGAATTCTATTCTCAAACATTAGAAAACTCAGAGTTAAAAAAGTAAAATAAGTTCCTTTACTATCTCAGAATCTTGAATAGGCTAATAGGCAACCAGTCTCACCAAGGTAAAAACCTCTGTGCTATTTTCAGTACAACAGAATTATTTCTCCAGGGACCATTCTATGAGATTTTTTTAAAAACATTGCCTTTAAGGTTTATAGCTGGTATGTCTCTTCACTGTCTTATACTATCTGATCTTCAGCAGCAGCCCACTGAATCTGGGAAGAATGTTATTATCCCCACTCATTGGTGAAATTAAAAAATATTTAACAACCAATATAGCTGGGGACTAATCACAGCCCTGGAATGAGGTGGGTCCTTAACGCCCCCTGCTGAGCCCCACACTGCCACCTTTGTTACTAAATTATGAGGAGGTGGGTGGGAATGTTAAAGGAGGGGGTCAGTTAGAGTAGCTATTCACCAAACAGTACAGAAGGATTTCAATATTTTAATAAGCAGCGTAGCTATACCAGTGTGTACCAGATGACTTTGAGCCCTACCTACTTTTGCCAAACATAAAAGGAAGAAAGGAAGAAAGAAAGGAAGGAAAGAAGGCAGGGCTTTTCTAGGATTCTAAACCAGTAAATGGAAGAGCTTAGATTCAGAATTAGTCTTCAATAATCCAAACCCTCTACTATTTTTTCTGTTACCCACTTTTTTTACTTGTATGTTCTTTTTCACATCCTGTGGATCATCCCAGTCAATGACTCAGATCAGAGAAAAGAATATCGTATTTGGAGACAGAAGACTAATGTTTGGGTCCTACTTCCAGTATTTATTAGTTGTGAGACCTTGGGCAATTCACCTGATCTTACAAGACTGAGTTTCTTCACTGGGGAAATCACAGTAATTATGTCTGCACTGCAAGGCAGCTGAAGAAAAGCTTTGTAAAATATTAAGTACTATTCAGATGTCAGCCATTCACATTATGCACAAATTGGCAGTTTTCATCCTAAAAACCTGAATGTTGGAACTGGAATTCTTTTTCCAGATGAGAAAACTCAGACTTCTGAGAGATTAAATTACTTGCCCAAGGTCACACAACTAGTGATGATAGAGCCAGGAATGATTTCAAAGCTCTTGACTTCTAATTCATGGCTTTAGCTTTTGGCAGCCTCCAAACTCACATCACAGGCTGCCTACAAAGATGGAAATGTGAATGATCTTAACTTACAGTCAGAGCTATGTTGGCAGGCCTTTGTTATCAGCTCCTTCCAAGTCTGCAGGAAGAAGGCCTGCTTCTGGCCCAGCATATATCTTCTATAATTCAGGGTGCTACCAGCCAATTGCTAGGTCACTCCAGCAGCTGTGGGACTGGAATAGCAAAATTATGGTGTTAATGACAATATTTCTGCTACAGATACACAAGCAAACGATAGCATGGATGAGTACAGTGCCTACCCCAGAGGGTCTGACTTTCAAGCCCTCATCTGCCACAGGCCAAAGGGGTCATGATTCGTAGTATGACAACTGAGAAGGAAGAGTTATTCTCAGCTTAGGAAGATTTAGCCTAGGTTGCCTCAAAAAGACAACCCTCACTGAAAAGCAACACAAAGTCAAATGATAAGGATATCCCCAATCCCAGAACTCAAGGCAAACTGAGTAAATCAATGAGGTTTTGTAAAATCTGGTTTTGGAGTCAAATAATTTTTGGATTCAGAAACCAAGTCTTCCACTTACTAGGTCTGGTAGTGATTTGCACAGCCCCCCAAATTTCTTGCTCTGCCTTC
Source organism: Ursus maritimus (assembly GCF_017311325.1). Classification (NCBI taxonomy): domain Eukaryota; kingdom Metazoa; phylum Chordata; class Mammalia; order Carnivora; family Ursidae; genus Ursus; species Ursus maritimus. The sequence continues at coordinate 37,832,782 of NW_024423897.1, read as the reverse complement.
CAGGCATATAATAGGGCTACACTTCCCGGCTTGCCTGTAGTTAGGTGGAGTCACATGACTAATCTTGGCAAATACATTGTGAGAAAAAGGGATGTATGTCATTTCTAGGGCAAGCTTTTATTGCTGGTGTGACACTCTCTAGAGATGTCTTTTCCTCTGGTACAGCAATATTTGTGATGGTTGCTGCTCTGTAGCCTACATCCCTAACAACAATGAGCGGGGTCCCCCTGCTGACTCACTGTGAATGTGTGATACAAGTAAAAAACAAACCTTTGTGTTTTAAGTCACTAAGATGTGGAGGTTGTTTACTACTGCAGCATAATCTAGCCTATCCAAATTGCCACATTAGCTACATGATTTTTAGTAAGTTACTTACCTTTTCTGAGCATGAGTTTCTGATGTTTAATATAAGGATGCACATCTTTTTAGGATTGTGAGGATTACCAATAGTTTATGTAAAGCACCTCACAGCTCCTAGCACATATGTGGTCCTCAAGCAATGTTATCTATTGCTATTATAAAACAGTCAGGGAGAAAAGCAGGTGGAGCAGGATATCCTTAAGCAAACAAACAGCTCTTAAACTTAGCCAGTCACCTAGACATAGAGCTTTGGCAGCCAGGAGAGCCAGATAGAAGGAGGCCCCTGAATGCCTCCAGTCACTTGTTCATTCTTTCACTCTGTAAATATTTAGTGAGGATCTACTATGTGACAGACACTATTTAGGCACTGGAAATACAAGAGAAAGTCCCAGCTCTCATGGTCTTTACCTATACCACCTAATGCATTTGAATGGCTGTTTTTCAGATTACCTAATTGTACCCTCAGAGGAAACAAAGAGCCTGGAATTTGATCCTTTGCATTTTAGGGATTTTTAATTCCTTGCAAATATGTTTACATAGATTAACAGACTCAATTCTCACTGCACTTTTACAAATAGGCAAGGATGTTATTACTATATATATTCACAGGTACAGAAATTAAGGCTGGGAAAAATTATTTTGTTTTTATTAGCATCAGTGGCAGTGCCAGATTTAGAATCTGTCTCCTCAATGAGGGTCATGTTCTTTTTTTTAATCCCAGGTTGACAATTAAAACTTGAATCACCATCTTGCCCAGAGATACTCCTACATAACACCTATATTAAAGTACTGTAGGTGAAATATAATGGAGTCTTTCTGTGATTATAGTAATAATAAACCACCACAAATAGGATTCTAAACAGAACTGTCCTATACCAAATTCTGCCTACTAAAGGGTCAAATTTCAGGAAGTTCCTACTTCACAACTCTGTGTGTGGAAAGAGACCTAAGCACACATTTAATGTAGGCCATTTTACCACTTTGGTGCAATATGTAATAAGAATAGACCAATACAAATATTTTCTGACCTCCTGGTATCTTTATTGTTGGAGTAAATGTCCTAGAAAGCTAGGCAACACCTAGCTCCTCACTAATAGCTCAGTATTTTATTCTATGGCCATGCCTTGAAAATCCACCATGTCAAGGATCAATTCAAATGTGATCTTTTATGAAACCTTCTTTAATTGCCTTATCAAAAGTGATGTCCCATCATCCTTCATTTGTATCTTAGTCTGGTTCCTACTCTATCCTAAAGTCATATCCAGATGGTAGTGAAACAGACTGAACTGCTGTTCCACATAGGGAAATGATGGAAAATAAAATGAGAAATACAGATTGAGGCAAATTGTGGAGGCCTCAATGCCAGACTAAAAAATTAGATTTTCCTCTATAAGCAAAAGTGGCTCCTGGGAAACTTAAGAGTATTTACAAAAAATAAATATAATCATCTGCTAAAAGAAAAGGAGAAGGTGGGATAGAAATCAGGGTTTCGATAACGTGAAATGCGAGATAGTCTACACAGCTACTTTTTTTTTAAAGATTTTATTTATTTATTTGACTGAGATAGAGACAGATAGCGAGAGAGGGAACACAAGCAGGGGGAGTGGGAGAGGAAGAAGCAGGCTCATAGGGGAGGAGCCTGATGTGGGGCTCCATCCCATAACGCCAGGATCACGCCCTGAGCCAAAGGCAGACGCTTAACCGCTGTGCCACCGAGGCGCCCCTACACAGCTACTTTTGGGGATATTTTTAGATTTACATTTGACCAGTTAGATTTGTTCCAAATCTGATACACAAGTTGCAACTGAACACCTGAATCAAGACTTGAGAAACTGTGCAGTGTGATAATCTGTGAAACCTCGCAGTAATTCTCCTAGGTCACTACTGTCTCCCAGATCACTATTTTCCCAGCAGATCAGAGAACTCCGAAATAGTAGTACTCTTTCCACAAAGTTAAGAAGTTGAATTAACCAAATATCGATTGGCTTTGGACAGTGAGTTTGTATTTACACAGATGTCATTATAATCACCAAGGGACCCTAGGCTTCTTCAGTGACAAACCCATCATTCATGGCAACCAACTAATACCTGATACCTTTTCCTAAGTAGTGTGTGAAATTCTGAAACTTCTGTTAGACACACAGACTGCTCTGCATAAGTTGAACCATGAGTGTTCCGGCACCTCTCAAGTAAAAAAACGACGACTCCTCTCCACCAGCACTGACTCCAACTCACCGACAGGGCTTGGCTGGCACCGCTTCACGTCTCATCTCGCTGGAAGCCTGTCCTGACAGTAGCTGTTGCTCTAAACCAGCTCGTTGTCACTAATCTGGCCAGATCCTCGTGGCGCCGACCCTTACAGCCAAACGGTCGCCATTTTGTTTGTCCCGCGGTAGTTCCCAGAGCCACTTGCGTCCTGCCCAGCCCGGCAAAGGCCTCTCTGTCTCTCAGTCATCCAGGGGCTCTCCATGGTACGTCCCCTGTACTACACATGCGGTAATTTCCCCATCTTCACTGCTCCCCATTCCTCGCCAGTTATTCTTTGCTATCCCCAGTGAGGACAGCACCAGCGTTAACCAAACCGCATTTTGCACGTGACCTATAATAGTAATTTTCAAACTTTTTAGATTATTTACTCCCAAAAGATTGAAAATTAAGTACCCATTCACACATTTTTAACTTCTGTCCTTTAAAATTTCTCATCATAAATTTAAATAATTGCAAAGGGTGATATTTCCAGTGCACTGTAAATAGTAACATTTAAAAACAAAACTATTTCATCTCTTTATAAATCTGTCCAATGAAATCTAAATACCACAATGATTTGTTATCCATCCATTTGAAAATAAGTAAATGAACACTTCTTTTAATATATATTTTACACTGCTGCTTGCTTGCTTTCTTTTTTTTTTAATGAGAGCGAGAGAGCAGGAGCAGGGGAGATGGGGAGGAGCAGAGGAGAGGTAGAAAGAGAATCTTAGGCAGGCTCCATGCTAGACCTGGGGCTGGATCTCAGGACCCTGAGATCATGACCTGAGCAGAAACCAATGGTGGGTGCTTAACCCACTGAGCCACCGAGGTGCCCACACTGTTGCTCTTTCAGTCATCAAAGAGAATGCCCTCATAGAATTTGTCCAGAGAAATGGATCTCTATGTTTTATTGATCACCCTGTCATAGTTTTCTACAACAAAAATATATATGTTATTCAAATATGTATTTATGTTTTTAACTTCCTATATCCATAATTCTCTTATGTTTACAATTTCTTCTAGATCGATTTACCCATTAAAATTATTACTAGCACATGACTAGTCCAAACAGCATATATTACAAAATTTGATAATTATTGAATAAAAAAGTAAAATTTACCATATACCTTTTAATAATATATAAACATAATATATATTATATATTATACACATGTACATTACAAAATATATATTATGTATTTTACAAAATACCTCACAGGAAATGTAGAACTGAAGTTGCAATAGGAAAGCCATCAGAGCAATGACAGTCTTTTACGAGATGTAGAAGCCGGTGGCAACCTCCTTGATTTCTGCAAAGACTCCTCAGTGCATATGGGATAAAACCGCAATTCCAGCAAGGGATTTGAAAACCTCCCAAATGGAGCCTAAAGTTCTCTTTCTAGATTTTTTTATTGCACTTTCTTTTACCAAATGCTCTCCTTTTCTGCCAAAACATGTTTTTCTCATTTCTGTTTTTTTGCTTTATATGAGAACCTCTCCCCAGGCAATGCAGCATTCAGACTCAGTAAGATTCAGAAATGATGGGAGGTATGCGTTTCTTTTGTCAAGTGGTGAAAAGGTGAATGTGAAAGGAAAGTTGGGAAAGAGAACTAGAATGACATCCAACTCAGGCTGATCAATTTTAGGAAAAAGTAAATGTGGAGCTTTAGGATTTAGAAACCTATTCCCTAAATCTCTCTCAACCCACTCAACCCCTCCCAGGAGTTTCTATGCACCCTAGGGGTACAAGTAATCCAGTTTGTTGAGGAGGGGGGATCTAAATAGAGGGTAGATATTTGGATTTCAAATGGCTCAACTGATAGGCATTTCCTGGATAACAAAGCACAAATAAACAGGCAGGCAAAGAGAAATAAGCCCTTATTGAGGCCAGACTTTTGAATCAGGCACTGGGTTAGGTGCTTTCACGTACACGAACTGATTTCAGTCCTTACATTAACTCTGACAGAAAGATGGAGCACGTATGAGCTTCTTCCACAACCCTGACATGCAAATATTATCACATGCTTTTAATTTTTTAATTCAAATCAAATTTGGCTTAGCCCCACCTGAGATAGCTAAAAATCAGCCACTTCATTCCTCTTTCCTCTCCACAGCAATCTCTGATTTTCAAACAAAAGCTCTGGGTGGTGATGGCCTTGTTAGAAGGGAATGCCTAATACACAAAGAAATTTAATTCCCTTAGGAATTAGGCAGCACAAAACTCCTGGATATAGGGCATGTGGAATGTGCCAGAGAAAGGGAAAATTACCTTTTGAACCTCGCATCTTTCTATAACATAGAAACTAAACAAGATGGCAGTTAACATCTGAGTAAAACTTCTAGTGGCATAGTTACTATTATCCGCATTTTAGAGGTGAGGTGAGAAAACTGAAATTCAAGGAGTTTAAGCAATTTGCCTACAGCAGGCAGCCAGGAAAGGCTATTGATTTAGAATGGCCTTGCTCCAGTTTTAACTATTCCACTAATTAGATATGGGAGCATTTGCTTCCCCCACCCCCATTCCTCTGCAGCTGTCACACATGAGTTTGGAAGGCAAGGCAGGCCTTCTCAGTGGGTCTATGTGGATATACCTGTAAGTGGAACACTGGAGCCTTGGTGAGGTTCACTGCTCAAAGATATAAATGAGATGTTTGTGTGCCAACACCCTCCACTTTTCTTACTTCCTCCATGGACATCTGTGCTTTTGGTTGGCAGTAAAGTCACTTGATCCTACTGCGGTCATTCCACTGGAAAACCTAAGGCCAAGTGGCTATCCAGTCATTTCCTTTCTGATTCCGTCAGTGCTCATGTAGTACAAACAACATAATGAACCACCACCCGGTACCCAGAGCCCCCTCAGTCTGGCTCTGTGATGTTCTTTGATCAGTCTCTCCTCTTCAAACCCCTAGTGAAAGATCTCTTGGCTTTCTACCCTCCACCTGGGCTTAGAGTGGATTCCTCACACAGTAATTCAGGTTAAATGTTGTGCCAATATCTGATTGTCTTCTGATCAGCCCCCTCACCATGATCAGAGGGATAAATCCTAAAGACACAGAATTCAATCATTTTTAAGATTTAAGACTTTCAATACATTATCCCTGAGAGAAAATCGGTGACTTCCTTTCTACTATTTCAATTCAAACGTATTTTTAAATCATTTCTATCTGCTTGATGCCATAGGGTATGTAAAAATAAAATGCTTGCAATAAAGCTGTGGCTCTAAAATGTTTAAGAGGAAGCAACTTAGTTTCTTAGTAGCAGAGACTGTTTGTAATCCTGTGTGTTGGCAGAAAAGGAGAGCATTTGGTGAAGGAATTTTTAATAAAAAAAATCTAGAAAGGGAAGTTTAGGTTCAATCTGGGAGGTTTTCAAATCCCTCACTAAAGAGTTAGCCCTTTCTCCTATATATACTGAAGAGTCTTTGTAGAAAGCAGGGAGGTTGCTACTGCCTCTGTACCTTGTAAAAGACTGTCATAACTGTGATGGCCTTCTTATTGCCACTTTAGCCCTACATCTCCTATGAAGCATTTGGTAAAATATATAATAAGAAAATTCTGTCACTAAGGCTAGGAGGCAGATTGTGTGTGTGTGTGTGTGTGTGTGTGTGTGTGTATTTACCTGGGAGGGAAGCTTTGGAGTTACTGCAAAAAAATCAGAAAATCCATATGCACAAACTGCACTATCTATAAAATACATAAATAATATCTCACATATACAAGTACCACTATGTTCAAAATGTATGTAGATATAAATACTGCTGGGAATAATAAAATATAAATTAATCTAAATTAATGGACTAAACTCAGAATGACTGCTATTATATATTTCCTCAGTCTGATACAGCTAATACCATGTAAGGCTTCGTGAGTGCTTTGCTATTAAAAAGGAATCTTCATCCTCTGGAGTCTTGATAGTCACTGTGCCAAGGAAAATTCTTCAACTTGGAATCTGAGGAGTCATCATTATCCCAAAACACGAATACACACATTGTAAGGAAACAAACTTTTCCTCTGAAGTTGTCTGCAGGAGTATCTTCACAAAATGTAGCCAGACCTATCAGCCGTAAATCTTAGAGCCCAGGATTCATCTTCTACTTAAGGAACGTAGGTAATTGAGCAGTATTGTAATAGCATTGTATGGTGACAGATGGTAGATGACAGATGGACTTGAAGTAAGCATAGCATAACATATAGAGTCGTCAAATCACTATTATGTACACCTGAAATTAATATTACATTGTGTGTCAGCTATGCTACAATACAAAGAAAGAACAATTGGGCAATTATTGGATAATTATCTCATTAATGGGAGACAGAAAAGTAAGAGGGAACATGAGCTCCACCCTATGGCATGTTGATTGCATTAACAGCCCTGATTTTTCACCTGTCAGGCCCTTACACGTGTGGTCATGTGACTTGCTTTGCCCAACAGTATATTAGCAGACATGACATAAGCAGAGGCTTAAAAACCACTTACATGTTTTTGCTCTTGCCCTCTGCTATGCCACAAGATGGACATGCCTAGCCTAGAATGCTGGAGGATGGGCAAGAAGTGGAACAAAGAAAACTCCAAGTCATCCCAGCAAAGGTCATTCTCAATTAGCCAATGACCTGCCAAACCCCAGGCGTGTGAGCAAGCCTAGCCAAGATCAACAGAGCCACACAACCAACCCAGAGCTGGCCACAAGAGTGAGACCAGCTAAAAGAAGCTAAATCCATATTAGATGAGCTGACGCCCACAGACTCAAGTGCAAAACAAATGTTTACTGTTCTATGTCACTGAAGCTTTGAGGTTGTTTATTTGCAGTATTATTGTGGCGATAGATAACTGAAGCTACCACTTACCAGTTCTATAACCTTCAACTATAAAGTGAAAGTAGAAAGCTACTTACTTCAAGGACTGGCATGAGCATTAATTGACACAATATGCATGAAATTCTTAATACTGTGTTTGGCATATAGCCTGCACTCTAGAAGTGGTTAGTGGTATATGGGGAACCAGAAAGTAAGAGTGAGAACACATGAGAGAAGGGATGTGGGAAGAGAGAATAAATTCCTGCTACCCTCACCACCCTGATCTCAGGGGGCAATACTGGTTTTTGGCACAAATGGTATAGCATTGCCAAGATCAATTTTAAGCATTTAAATAAAACTTTGCTGAAGTTCTCAGATCACAAAAGGGAATTAGAGTAAAATGAAGCAAAATAATCTGTCTTCCAAAATATCTTCTATGGGAGTACTGCTTGATATGCATCCTCTGCCTCCAGATAGAAATAAGAATCTTTCCTCAGCAGTCAGTAAGGCCCCTGAACCCATCTCAAAGTCCAGACTCTGTGGCACCTGGGTGGTTCAGTCAGTTAAGCGTCTGACTTTGGCCCAGGTCATGATCTCGGTCCTGGGATCAGCACCATGTCAGGCTCCCCACTCAGCTGGAGTCTGCTTCTTCCACTCCCTCTGTCCCTACTCCCACTTGTGTACCCCACCCCCTCTCTCAAATAAATAAATATAATCTTAAAAAAAAAAAGTCTAGACTCACAAGGAGGTAGACTTAAAAGAAGCAGTTTTCTCCCTAAGAGTTGCCTCCCCAAATTTAGGAGAATCGGTGTCCTGTCAGAAGCATGGTCCCTTCCACAGACGATGTACTCAGAGACACCCCCCCCCCTTTAGAGGAGATCCCATTACCTAGTCTTGATAGAGTGGCCTTAACAAAACAACCATGTCAAAACACAATACAATAGTTTATATACCTGTCCAGGATGTGTGAAGAGGCAGGGCACATTGGGGAGATGAGCCCACAGATAAAAGACAAAACAATGCTCATAGAGCGTTTGTCCATTATGTCTTCTAACTGCAATGCCAGGTCCCCTCTCTCCCTACTATTTTCATCGTTCCAATTTCAACTCATGCTTCAAAGCCATCCCATTTAGCCTCTTCTCCGAAGTTTTCTCTGATTGTCATCCCAGTTCAAACTCCTGCAGGCATTTGTCCATGGAGTAATCACATAGAAGAGGGGGAAAATACAACTCTTGACAGTCAAAATCCTAGCTATGCCACTCATCAGTAGTGGAACCTTGGGCAAGTTGTTTAACCCATCTGAGCCTCAGTTTCCTTCTCTAAAATAGAGATGGTAAAAGCACCTACTTTGAATAATGATGAAGTAGTCTATTAAAGTACTTACTACAGCCTGGCATATGGTAGAAATGTTAGACATTATTATTATTATCATTGAAATAGTTATTTCGCAGTATGTGCTGATACTGCAGAATATTTCCCACATAGTAGTGAAATATTTTATTATTATTAATCAGTAGTCACTTTATATTCTATTTTTTTTTACTTTTCCTGTAAGGATTCTTACCTCACACTAAGAACTTCTTTTGTAGTGAGTCACTTACCCATCTTATCCCCCTAGTGAGATTCTAAGTTCTTGAAGACACATTATTCCAAAACATCTTATCTGTGGAGGACGGAGAAATTTGAGGTATTCAGAGTTTTAGTGATATTTGCTCTCTGGTCAGGAATTGCTAACCTCTCTACTAATGAAAGAAATACTACCCTTGAATGCAAGTCCAGCTGTGCTGCTCTTCAGGCTAATTGCACTCAGGGTAGAGAGGACACATGGTCTCTTTTGCTCTTAGCAACCAGGAAGAATTAAATTAATGTATCAGATCTCCAGCATTCCCTAGGCAGGCTAGATAGACAGCCTGGAGAGGAACTGTCTTTTAAATAAGTAGTACTGGGAAAACAAGATCTTTCTGCAGTGTTAATAAATATGGCAAACTCCAGACAGCCTGGGTGCCCAGGTTCTGGGCAGAATTTTGATTTAGGATTTCTTTTTTCCCAGTGAGTCATAATTGTTATGGTCCTAACACCTGTCACCAGAAAAAGGCAAAATCAGTGTAATCACCAGAGCAGTTGCCTCAGGAATACCAAATTCTTTTAGGAATTTGGTTGGAAGAAGTTCAAGAATGCAAGTAATGAGTTGATTTCAAATGTGAAGTGACCAGAGTTGGCCTAAGTGCTGAGCTCTTTGAATTTAAGGGAGAAAGGAAAAGAGAGACAAGTTATTTTATTATTAACAACAGCAGGAAATCAAGTTATTCAAGACTCATTTAGTAACGGGTAAAATCAACTCTGATACCAATATTTCTAGTCCAGAAACTATGAAAAAACTTATTGGATTCCCCAACTGAGCAATTAGTGATGGGGTAGACCAGATAAAAAGATGAGAATTAGTAGCCAAATGAATAATTATCTGGGATTACACCCACCTTTTAAAATAAAGCCAGATGAAAAGATGACAAAGCAGGGGAAGGGTCTTTAGATGGTAGAGTGGAGGTTACAGTTGACAACATACTGCTGGTAATATTATTTTCTTGTTGTCCATGTTATTAAATGTCTTAAAGGTCATATAGGCCATCTAGATGAAATGAAAACCATAAACCAATGTAGTCATCTTGTTCCTAAACCATCAACTTTGAAATTCCTGTTGCTGACAGTCCAATTTCTTTGAAAATCATTTTAGCAAATCAAACTATAATAGAATCTGACTCCAGTTTTGATGTTTAATCTTTAACAACTTTTAAGCCTTACCTCCCCTGTTTCCCCCTTTACCCCACAACTGAGCATGACTTAAGGCCCACATATTTTTTCCCTTGGCACCAGCAGAATATTCAAACCATGCAAATAATGGCCAGAGGTAACACTTATCCTGGCCCCATCCCCAAATCCCAAGGTCACTTGTTCCTCCTGTCACTCAAGCCATTCCAGACAGGCTTGAGTATCTGCCCTATTCTCCCTCAGGAAGAAAAGGAAATAAAAGGCATATGGATTGTAAAGAAAACTTAAAACTGCCTTTATTTAAATATAGCACAATTATAGGAAATCCTAAGGAATCTACCTTAGAAAAACTACAACTAATACGTGAATTTAGCAAGCTTGCAGTTTATATGGTCAATATTTTAAAAATCAATTGTATTTCTATCAAGTATCAACAATTGTAAATGGAAATTTTTAAATTATCATTTATAATAACATCAAACAATAAAATTCCTAGGTATAAACTTAATAAAATATATGCATGACCTGTACACAGCAAACGATAAACCATAGCTAAAAAAATTTTAAAGACATAAATAAATGGAGATATATACTATGCTTATGGATCAGAATACTCAATATTGTTAAGATGTCAATTTTCTCCAAATTAATTTATAGAGTCAGTGAAATTCCAATAAAAAATCCAAGCAGACACCTTTTAGAAACTGACAAGCTGATCCACAAATGTATATAGAAATACAAAGGGACTAAAATAGCCCAAATAATTTTGAAAAAAAGAATAAAATTAATTTCAGGACGTACTACAATGCTACAGTAAACAAAAAAGAATGGTATTGGCATAAAGTTAAACATACAGATCAAATGAACAGAATTAAAATTCTACAAATAGACCCTCATATAGATAGCCAATTGATTTTCAACAAATGTTCCAAGGCAATTCAGTGAGGGAAAGGAAATCTTTTCAACAAATGATGTTGAAATAACTGAATATCTATATGCAAAAAAGAAAACTCTTTATGTTCTCCAATATGCAAAAATTAACTTGAAATGGATTGTAGAACTAAACATAGTTTTAACAAAAACTAAAACTATAAAATTTCCAGAAGGGATCACAGGAGAAAATCTTAGTGACCTTTGGTTAGGTGAAGTTTTTTAAATTGGATCCAAAAAGCATGAAATAGTTAAAAATAGAAAAATGGGATTTCATTAAAATTGAAAATGTTTGCCCTTCCAAAGACACTGTTAAGAAAATGAAAAGGCAAGCCACAAACTATTATATAAGCAGATATTTGCAAAACATATATCTAATGAAAGACTTTTACTCAAATTATATTTCTAAAAATACTTATAATTCATTAGGAAGAAAACAAGAACAAAAGGAACAAAGATATTGCACAGACACTTTAACAAAGGAGATATATGAATGGCAAAAAATTCTCAATGTCATTAGTCATCAGGGAAGTGCAATTAAAACCATAATTGAGGGGTGCCTCAGTCAGTTAAGCTTCTGATTCTTGGTTTGGGCTCAGGTCATGATCTCATGAGTCCTGAGATTCAGCCTCCAAGGATGGGCTCTGCACTCAACAGGGAGTCTGCTTGAAAGATTCTCTCTCTCTGTCCCTCCCCCCACACTCTTTCTCTCTCTACCTCTGTCTGTCTTGCTCTCTCTCTCTTTAAAATGAACAAATAAATCTTAAAAAAATAAAAATAAAACCATAATTGATTATACCACTCATACTCTAGAACTCTAGAACTCCTAAAATCAAAAAGACTGCTAACCTAAGGGTTGGCAAGGATGTAGGGCAACTGAAATGCTCACAAATTTCAATTTCTTATAATGTTAAGCATACATGTGACCCAGCAACTAAGATTTTAGATATTTACGCAAGAAAACTGAAAATACATGCTTACATGAAGATTTGTGCTCATATATTCATAGCAGCTTTACTCATAAAAGCTGGAAAGTGGAAGAAAAAACAAGTATTCATCAAATGGTAAATGGAATACATATTTTGTGATGTACTCATGCAATAGACTTACTCAGCAATGAAAAGGAAATGACTACCAATAAACACACAACATGAACGGATCTCTAAAGCATTATGCTAAATAACAGAAGTCAGACCAAAAAAAAAAAAAAGAAGAAGAAAGAAAGAAAAGAAAAGAAAACTCTACATACTGTATGACCTCATTTACATGAAATTCTAGAAAAGGCATTAAGTGTGGTGAAAGAAAGTAAGTCAGTGGTTAATGGAGCCAGGGAATGGGGAGAAGAGATAGATTGCAAGTGACACAGGGGACCTTTTTGAGATGATAGAAAGGTCCTATATCATGGTTGTGATGGTTGTTACACAACAGATTTTGTCAGAAAAAGATGTACCTAGATACCTGCAGGTCAAGGACAATTTTCAGAGGTCCTCTGGAAATTCCATGAAAGAAGACAAAATGCTGAGGGGAAAGAGGACCTCTAAAAGGCATTGTATCCTCACTGCCTGACAGAGAAGATGCTTAGCAATATCTGCTAATTGTTTAGTGGATATACTGAGAATAAAAGCATGAGCTCATGATTGTTTTGGCTGATTATTGCTCTGACTTAATCTGGGAGGACTTCCTGAAAGAGCTGGAATTCTCTGGTTTAAAAGCAATGTCTGCACACCACCTCCACCTTGTTACTCTTATATTTGGAGTAATTCCAAGACAGAAATGTTTTGTTAGTTACTAGGATGCTTTCCATCTCACCAGCTGGGATATTTATACACTAAACCTATTTCCCATGTGTTCTACCAAACTTTCCTAGTACAGCTGAGGAGGGCTGAGCAAGTCTAGCAATGAGCAGTTTGGTCTAAATTCTCCAACTCTTTCTCAATATTTTGAATTCACTAAACCCCCAAACATATTCTTACCTGGCAGTTTTGTATGTTACTTTTCAGACTCAGTGGATTTTCAACAAAACTGAATCCCTGTTGCAAATCAATTTGTGTTCTATTCCATCCAAACTCAACTTTGCCAGAACCATCTAGTGTTTCTAGTTAGAAGCCTCCAAAGTCTTGCGTCTAAGAAAGGATAGCAGGGAATCCCAATTTACAGGCAAACAAACTAGGAGTTTAAAATCCAAGTGTGAATAGTGGCTGTAGTATAATAAAACCCAAATTATAAATTTTAATGTATGGTGTAGAAATATGAATGCAGACCTAGGAGTGGGATATTGAGTTCAAAATCTGCCTTTATGGCCTATTTGATTAAGGCAGGCCACTTAAACTTTCTGAGACACCTCAGTTTCCCCCTATACTGTCTGAGAGAGCTGGTTTCTTTTATTTGGGCCACTAAGTTCCTTTCAACTCTAGTACTCTAGGATTTTATAATGTTCCCTTACAGATGCTCAGGGAAGGCAATCACTTGGCAAGATGCTTCCCCAGTCCCTGCCTTGTGTCATTGCTTGTCAGTGTGTACAACAACAATAAATAACCCATTGGTTGCAAGAAAAGTACATGCTGGATCAAGCTGATATGTCTGCTTTCTGCCTTTTGGAGAGGACGTGGAGGCTTTGATGTTGTCAGAACGGGTTCCACATTTTGACCTAAAGACCCTTCAATTCCAAGTGGCCTCCATTGCCAAATTTATGAAATGATTATTTACAACTACAGAAGTATTCTGTACCTCTTTCAAAACTGTCACAGGTGTTTTTTTAAATTATTTTTAAAAGAAAAACAAAGTACAATCCCAAAGATTAAATCTCTTACCTGGAAATGGAAGAAAAGGTGGGGTGCAGTGGGGGGGGTTGGAACCTTCTCTTTATATACTGTTACTGTTTAATGGCAGGTAAGGGACAGGGGGGTTGGAACCTTCTCTTTATATACTGTTCCTATTTAACGGCAGGTAAGAGACAGGGGGGTTGGAACCTTCTCTTTATACACTGTTCCTGTTTAATGGCAGGTAAGGGACAGGGGGGTTAGAACCTTCTCTTTATATACTGTTCCTTTTTAATGGCAGGTAAGGGCAGGGTACGTGATGTGGCCAGTCTGCATGCTAATAGGAAGTTAATCCAGATTTCTGGTTTATAATGAAGAAAGCAGACATGAAACAGATATGTGTAATCCTACATGGTACCCAAAAGTCTTGAGGCCTTTCTCTGCTCAACTGTGGTCTCCAGATCAACCCTTTCCTTGGGATGAGACTTTATAGTGGCCCATGGGATTGGTGATGTACAAAATGCAGCACAACTCCAGTCACATGAGAATTGTTACTTCCTTTTCCCCTTCCCCAGATGTGCTGTACATATATCCAAAGGCCTGCCTTCCTGCACATTCACTCAGTTCTTTCAGAGTAGAATGGCATTTTCTGGAATGTGTCCTATGGAACTCTAATCCTGACAAATAAAGTGACACATGTATTAATAAGTTTGAGATGTGCTGCATAATCTTCTCTTGAGGTTCACTTAGAATATCAAAGGTTCTAAGAAGTTCCACACACAATAAGTGGTGCTTTTGTTATTGGCCAGGAATGGCAAAGACTACTGAGCACTTTATTTCTCTATAAAGATTGTCCATCTTTCCTGATCCCAAACTTCCTCTCTGACTTATTCCCGAGCCCCACCACTCCCAACAGTTGGAAATAATCTCTCCTCCTCTGAACTAGATCTTTATTTGCATCTGTCTCATAAACTTTTTAATTTTTTATTTTATAGATATACATAGTTATGTTTTATCTCTCCTGATTGCCTGTACACTGCTAGAGAACAGAGTCCTCATTCTCCAATCTTTATCACAGAAGACCTTGTACATGTGGTCAATCTATACATATTTGATTGAATGGACCAATCAGTCTAGGAACTAGCATCTTCTAAATATTTGCACCTTCAATTGGTAAATAACAGTGGAATCTACACAAATTCTCAAATAGTTAAAAAAATACTATACTCAAAGTTAAAGTTGGAAAAATGAAAATATTAACACTATAGTATAAGCACCAAATGTCTCTTCTTTCTTTCTCTCTTCACTAATTCAATTACAGAAAAACTGGATATCATCACTCTTACATCTTGAGATCTGGAAATGTGCTTCATAGTCATGCAATTAGGTACCATAAATTGACTTCAGAGGGAAATGCTGACTTCAGGGAATTCATTATAAAAAGATTATATTATTATTTGTGAATAGCATTATGTAGGTTCAATATTAAGAGAACTATGGTGTCAAAGGTTTTGATGCCACATCTTATTTGTTAGAATGGTGATTGTTCTAGTTAATTTTACATTCTAATTATTTAAAAATTACCAAATAAGAGGTCCACATAAATGATCAATTATGAATCAATTTTAGTTTCATAAAATGCACCCAATTTAAAACCAGACTGACAGAATTAGGTAAATTTTTGGAGGATGTGAGTATTGAGATCTCTAGGGGACAAATATGAATAAGATATAATCTCTACCTTTAATAGGTGTGTCATATAGTAGGGTATCTCAACCTTGGCACTACTGACATTTTGGATCAAATAATTCTTTGTTGTAAGAGGCTGTCTTGTATGTTGTAGAACATGTAATGGCATCCTGTGCCTCTTACCACTAAATGCCAGCAGTACTTCTCTAATTTTGAGAATCAAAAATGTCTGGTCATGCTATATATATATATCTCCTAAGAGACAAAACTGCCCAGTGGATAACTTTTGCCATACAGGAAGAGATACTTAAAGTTGTATAGGGTTTCAGAGTCATCTTCTGACCACCAATTCTCATTTTACAATCCTATTAGATATAGAAAATGTAGAAAACCTTGGGCTAATTGTAGACCACAACCAAAACACAACAATAAATGTTTGATAGAGGAACTATAGATGTTCCTCTATCTATAGAAGACTAGAATAAAAATTAAAATATCTGCACTTCTTGGGGGTTTGAGTACACCACTAATCATTCATTTATTGAGTTCTTTGCAAACAGCAGTCAGCTAAGGATAATAAAGATAGAGGGTCTGATATGGTTCTATGCGCAATTAAAATCTACTTGAACAACAGAAGTAATAGAATTAAACAAATGGCATCTTAGAGATGATCTACCTATTCCTCTGTTTTTTATATGAGAAAACGAAGATCCAGAAAAGTCATAAAGGTGATATGACTTAAGGACATCTACCTAGTAAATGCCCTTGGACTAAACCATAAATGTCCTGATTCCAAGTCAATAACTTGGACCAATCCCAAATATTAGCTAACTGCTACATAATGTAAGGCAGATTACAAATTCTGGAGGTGATCAGAATGAAAGGGAACTGAATATGGGCTGGAATAGTCAGAGAAGGCAACAAAAAAGAGGAAGGACTCAAGGCGGGCCTTGAAGATCACAGGTGGCTTCAGGAAAGGGGTTGGGAGGGCTATGGTAGCTTTCCCATGGCTTTGGTGCCAAGTTGGGAATGACATGAGAGGAGACAGAGAGGCAGGAAAGCATCTGATATGAGCCAGGAACTGAGTTCATGTAGGGAAAGAATAAAAATGAGATTTGGGACGGTTTTCAAAATCACTCTGAGAAATCCCAGATTACCTTCTTTTCTGGATATGGTCCCCACTTTTGTTCTTCAATCTGCAAGAGCAAAATATCCTACTGGCTCACAGAGGGCCTTTGAGAGAAGCTTTGCTAGAGGTGAAAGGTATCCCCAAGTTTTCAGGCATCCTTGGAGCTGCCAGCCCCAAAAGCCATCATCTTTATGATTCCGTTTATGAATTCAAAAAATTCTCACACAGCAAAGTGCTAGGAACAACAACAACAAAAAAATCGTTGTGTTTCTAAAACTGAAGATTTCATCACTTCTTTCCCTTTAGTATTTGATCTTGAATATTAAATGGACTTGATTCCTTTTGTTTTGCACAAGCTAAATTTTCCCTGTGTATCAAGGGATGAGTCTGGCATCAGCGAATGGCTTAAGTAAATCATAAGAAAAGTGAATCTGATTATACGATTCAAAAAATTGAATTAAATAAATAAATAAATAAGTCCAAAACATGAAAATTTCATCAAAACCTGGAAAAGTTCCAGTAACAAGACTTCTTTAGGAAAGAGCAGATGGAAGTCAGCTCACTAACATTGTGAGATTTTTAGAAAGATTGCCTGGAAAAAAAGAGAGAAAGAGAGAAGCCATACTTCATCCTATCAGTCTATTATGATCCTTCCAATGTGTGTGTGTGTGTACGTATGTCTGGAGAGAGAGAATGAGATTGTGGGATGGAGGACTGGCATTGAATCTAGAAGGAAAAATTGAAGAAATAGGTAGATGCTCTAGCTGAGGTTAAAAAATCGCAGAGAGGCAAATGCAACTCTAATACGGCACTTAATACCATCACAGAGTGACAGCCTCGGTAAATGAGGTAGTGTTGTCTTTCTCCCACTTTTCCAGGCATTTCTCAGGCAAAACACACCCCTACGGCATTGAGTTGATTTTGCCCACTGTTCAAGCCTTCTAAACAGATTTGCTGAGTATCAAATATGTAATCCTTTTCTCTCTTATAATCAAATTTCACTTGTATGAAAATGTTTAGGGAAGTAGGACACCAACCAGAGGAGACATCATGGCATCTGTTTCAGATATTATTCCTAACCCTATCTCTGAGTCCAGCGAAGAGGGGGCTGCAGGCAGAAGCCAAAGGAAATGTTTTCAAAGGGACTCCGTGAGACATGGGGACCTGCTCAGTAAGGCACTGATGTTTTAGGTCACAAAGTATGGCACAAAGCTAGGAAGCAAGGCCTTCTCCACACCTCTGTGTGAAGCATCTCTTCAGGACAGTGAGAACTTTAGGAAGAACATGAGGAGACTGCACCCTTAACAGGACGACACTTACTCAGATAGAGTACCAGCAGCTGGGACTCTGTTGGGGCATATCCCTCAAGGAGTCTTTTGGTGTACTGAATACCTCAATAAAAATTTATTGAGCAGATCTCTGTGCCAGGCATTCTTCTAGATTCTGAGGATTTCACAGTGAGCAAGAAGCAAGGGCAGAATAAGGCAATAAGAAATATAGAACAGCACGTGAGAAACTATTTATGAGCTCATTTGGGATACTACAGAGACTCCCAGAAATAACTGGGGCAAAGTAGAGCTAGAAGGCTATAGTTGGAGGCTGGACCTACGCAGATGAGGACATAATCCAGTTAAATTTTGGTAAATATTCTTACCGTGACCCCATGCATATATGCACACCACTCCATACGTGCATGTATAAGGGGTGGAAGAAAATACCAAAACGGTAACAGTGCTTATGATGAGCAATAGGATTATGAATATTTTTACACAATTTCATATAATATTATATATTTTCAGACGTTATAGGGTGAGTACATATTATTATTACAAACAGAAAAAAAATTTTTTGATTAGGGAGGAAGTGGCGTTACTTCATCATTTCTTTGCTTTGGGTAGTATAATCCTCTAGGGGAAACTGACCATGCTGTTTATTTGGAAGAAATGTATTTCATGATAAACTTACCAAAACAATGGAATAAATTGAAATGTGTTTCTAAACAACATTATAGAAAGAAGAACTGACAAATTCTCTGCTGATGGTTTATAATTAAATGTCTAATCTTAATGCATCTTTTACTCATTCCAGCAAAGTAAATTTTACCAAAAATGAAAAAAATGTGGGTAATTATCTCTCTCCAGGAGTAAAAATCAGCTCCGTAACTTCCTAGAAGATCAATTCTACTTCAAGAAATAGATAATTAGTTGAACTCTCCAGACAATTCAAGAATTTAAATATCACATCTTTGTCCTGTCCTGTCCACATCAGAACAAGAGATCAGTGGTTTACATGTGTTCTTTATCTTGTTATCATAAATATGTGCTTTCTACTTCATTTGTAAGGAGTTCCCCTTGAAACATTAATCTTCAAAAGTTTAATGTTATGTCTAATGAAACTATGCACCTTAATGTTGTATATATTAATCACTTCCCCTGGAGAGCTTTAATTCAACCTAGTATCTGATTCAGCTGGTATTTCTTTGTTAGAAAAAAAAAAAAGCAAGAAATTTTATCTGGTTTTTCCCCTCACACTTAATTGCAATTAAAAAAATGAAAGATTAATTTTCTTAAAAACAATGTGCTTTATGCCAACATGAGCAACATGACTTTGCCAGAATTGGAGAAATGAGTAAGATACAGAGATATGTAGTAAGCCTGGAAAAGTCAGGCTTGGGTGGGGCATAAAAATGAGTGATCAGCATCAGGACCACAAAATGTGGAAATCCTGGAAGTAAAAGACTCTGGAAAAATAGGTGATGGCACTGATATACAGTGTGGTCCCCAAATGGGTCACTTATTACTGCTTGATGATGATGTTAGTGGCAACTATGCACCTTGCATCACTACTCCCACAAGATAAATTATGAACACTGATTTGGTTGAATGAGACCTTTAACAGAATTCATCCAAGACCTTTGAAGAATTTCCATGGAGATTTACTGTCCACAAAAAATTCATAACTCCAATCAGTCCAAACACCAGGGCAAGCTCATGGGGCTTCAGAAGGAGATGGCTCCATCATAAAGGATGTTTCAGGTATTCTCAGCCAGGGCATTCCAGCCAGGACACTCATAAAGCGTGGGTATGTATGTGTACTTTGTCTGGAAGTCCAGACGTTAGGGTCTGTTTGTGCCCTTCTAGACCTAATTGGTTAAGAGGTAACCTTTGAAATGAAGAAGTTCACCCTGCTTAGGTCAAGTTTATTGGGAATCTTTGATGCATTACAGACCTTCCTTTAAGCCCGTGTTCCCTTCAGAGGCCCTCTGATAAGATCTCCTGGGAAACCTAAAAGAAGAGTTGTGAAGGGCATCACAGATCACAGCCAATCTATAGAAAAGCTTGACAGCTGGTTCTTTCTACCACACTGAGAGTGTGGGAACTCTGCAGTCAATATTCTATTATTTTCTTATTCAGTCTCAGCCTGCCCTGGGAGCCAGGCAGAGCCAGTTGGAAAACATGAGATATTGGGGGAGTTCTCCCCTGCCTGATGGAGATAAACCAAGTTGGATTCTTAATATACTTCTAAGCCTTGCCAAATGAGCTGTTCTGCCTGAGTAACAATCCAACAACCTTATTGTAAAAATGCATACACTTTTCCACATTACAAATGCCATACGGTTAAAAATGCAAGCCCTTCAGTGATTGTCAAATCACACAAACAGGTGGGAATGGCATTCATGTTGAATTACAATTCACCATCTCTGTGGTACTTACCAAGGCTTTCTCATTGCTTCCATTTTTTTTTTCTCTTACAGGAGAAAAACAGATAAAACATGCTTTGAGTTTTTCCCACTTAAAAAGAAAAACACAGACCTAAGTAAATAGTACCTTAATAGTTCTTCTCTTGCTTTCAAGGGAGAAAAACAAGTGGAAATAGTATTAAATACTTGCATAGACAAGGAGAATCCCACCCCTTGAAGCTAAAATGTGGGTGAAACAAGTATAATCGCATATCAGAAAAAAAAAAACATTTTGACTCACATTACCAAGCTAAATTCCAAGAATCGTCTGGAAAATATGTTTTGAGGTAAATTAATCTGACACTATTTTGTGGCACTCACCAGTTGGCGTTATTAAGATTTGGGTCATATTTCCTAGTCTACACTGCAGGCTATTCCATTGTGGAAGCTCTCTTAGGTAGGAAGGTAAGTCTGTCTAAAGAAAAGAGTAAGTAAGGATAAGGCAAGCGGACCTGATGCCAAAACTTAGCTCTGCCATTTACTAGCATTGTGTCCTTGGGCAAGTGAATTAACCTCTCTGAGCTTTAGCTTCTTCATTCAGAAACTGATGCCAATAATAGTACCTACCTCATTAGATGTATTACTGTATGTCACACCTGCCTGGCTCAGAAGTACACAAGCATACATTAAACCAGGAGTCAGCGAACTATGGCCTGCAGGACACCAGTTTTGTAAAGTTTGATCAAAACACAGCCACACATTGGGGCACCTGGGTGGCTCAGCCGTTATGCATCTGCCTTCGGCTCAGGTCATGATTCCAGCATTCTGGAATCGAGCCCCACATCGGGCTCCACATTGAGCCCCACATCGAGCCCCACATCGGGCTCCCTGCTTGGCGGGAAGCCCGCTTCTCCCTCTCACACTCCTCTTGCTTGAGTTCCCTCTCTCACTGTCTCTCTCTCTCCCAAATAAATAAATAAAATCTTAAAAAAAAAAAAAAAACCACAGCCATACCCATTCATTTACATAGTGCCAATGGCTGTTTTTTAGCTATGAGGCAGAGCAGTTGAGACAGAGATCATGTGGTTTGTAAAGCTGATAATATTGTTACGTGGCCCTTCCCAGAAGGAAAGCTCCAATCCCTGCAAAACTATAAAAAAATATTATTATGATAGCTTGATTTTCTTTTTCTTTCTTTTTCTTTTTTTTTTTTTTAATGTAGAAAGAAACCGACTTTCAGAGAAGTGTAGAAACTTGGTGAAAATCACCCAGCAAGGTGGTGACAAGACTTCTCATCCCCTTCCCCACCCCATATTCCTTACTGTGCTTGTAGAACCATGAATGAAGTCATTTTTTCAGGAAGCATATTTAGCATCAGGTCTCATAATACATCCACTATCTTTTCAACCAATTGGCTCTCAATTTAAATTTAACTTACTAAAACCAACTATTATTATTTACGGCTTTGAATGTGATTAAAAGTTGTACCTAGCTGAGTTCATACTAAGAACCCTACACCAAAATGTTCTAGATACAAATTTGGCTCAGATATCCCCACTGTGCTTATTATCTCTCTCTGGGTTCGGTTTGCTTTGAAGTCAGTGAGAGCACAAAACCTCCCCAGGGGGAGAGTGTGCCCGACTAGAGCCCTAATCTCTGGAAAGCAAGTTTTCAACAAAAGCTTCAGAGTCATCCAAGTCATCATTGAGCCAGTGGGTTAAAACCTGAGAAATACAGACAAACTGGCAGTTAAAAATTAAAGTTTTCCAGAAAGATGGTTCAACTGAAAGACCATTTCACTTCCACGACACCCTGGCTCACTTACTGATAGCTTACAGAGACATTTTTATAAAGTGAATTTGATGTGCAGCTCTGTTCGGTTCACTTCTACCCCCAGAAGTCCCTTGCTATTAAAATAAAAAGTAGAATTTGAACTAAAACTTTAAAATGGGAAAAAATATGCAAGTAATGTGAGAGAAAAGGCGACTGAAGCAGGATTTCTGTGGGTTCATGTCTAAGGTTGAAGAAGGACAGCATCAGAACACACGGGAATGGTTGCTCCGGGCCTTCATGTTGTCTGCCCTTCCACTGTGTAACCTTTACGAAACAACTTTGTTAAAAACAAGAAATTTTTTAAAAATAGAATTATGTTCTCTCCCCGATGTTGACTTGGTTTATTTGCGGAGATAAAATGTCCTTCTCTGATCTCAAAGTGAACTTCTAACGTATACTCAAAGTCATACAGAATGAGAGAACTGACTGAATTCAAAAATTGTGTTTTTGGATTTGGAGTAGATGAAAAATAGCAACTAGATCTGAACCACTGGAGGTTTTTGCTATTATTTAGACTCTTCGACATTTTATTCAATTTAAGATAATTTATTTTCATCTTTCCTAAGTGGCTCTGGATTGAGAGCAAGTCTCAGACTTGAGGCAGAATTTTACAACCAAGTTCCAAAAGCCTGACAAAGTTTATAGTGGGAATGCTGATACCACCTTAACACAACAACATGACTGGCACCATTACAATGTAATCAAAATATTCAGGAAATAAATTTTTTGACAGTAATAGATAAGAGAATATGAAATTGCCATGTTGAAATACAGCACATTTCCTGGTTATTTACTGGATACTGACATCATAACTATTTTGCACAACATGGGGTGACTTGAGGGAATATAGAAATTCAATCGGCACATGCTTGCGAGATGTGGACACATGTGATGGCCACTTGTCTTGCTTCCTCACTGAAACCAACTGGAATTTTCCTACAATAAGCAACTTCCATTTCTTAAGTACAAGTTCATTAAGGGAATTTTTTAAAAAGGGGAGAAAAATACTGAAGACTGACCACATAAAGTAGGAAAAACAGCAGAACACTCCAGGTGTCCAACCCAGGGCAGATATAAACTAAAACAAAATAGCTTAAATGCAGGTCCTGGTGTGGTGTTCCTTCAGGATGGAATGGAACAGTAAAAAATGAGAATACAAGAGCTGTCCCTAAGATTCACAGAACTCCATTCCACTTGGAAAGCCATAGTTTCACATGCATTCATGAACAGATGGGTCACATCTCAGTATTGGTACAGAGTGTTGCCATTTTCCTATCCCTGGTAGAATCTCTTTGATCGCGTTTTATCTTTTGGAAAGTAGATCAGACCTGCTACTTGACCACCAATAGAGAAGTTAACCCACGGCCTTCCTTTCTGTTCTTCTGTATTTTAAATTTTGAGCTCCTCTGTTTTCTCAGCTTTTCTTGGGAGGGTGTATGCATTCACTTTTCCTTATTGTCATTATCTTGATAGCTTATAATTAATTATACAGCATTTTCCACTTTCTATACTCTTTCAAACACCCCATAGCACCCCTTTGCAGTAGTAGTATTATTCCTAGTTTGCTCAGGAAATGAAGCCAATATTAACAGACTCATTATTTACATACATGATCCATTTCCACCCCCATCCTGAGAAAAGGATTCATTGTGACTTCACATTTATAAGCATTACATAAATGACTTTCTTATATAAGCAAAACTTCTTCTTTTTGGACACCAAACTTCATTTTAACCATTTTATAGGAAATCCTTCTCAAAAGGCTTAAATGTCACAAAGGATAG
This sequence comes from Ursus maritimus, assembly GCF_017311325.1. Taxonomy (NCBI): domain Eukaryota; kingdom Metazoa; phylum Chordata; class Mammalia; order Carnivora; family Ursidae; genus Ursus; species Ursus maritimus. Next base: position 37,808,810 of record NW_024423897.1, on the reverse strand, counting down.
GAAAAACTGGACAGCTACATGCAAAAGAATGAAACTACCACTTTCTTACACCATACACAAAAAATAACTCAAAATGGATTAAAGACCTAAATGTGAGACCTGAAACCATAAACTCCTAGAAGAAAACATAAGCAAAATATCTTTGGCATTGGCCATAGCAACATTTTTCTAGATATGTCTCCTCAGGCAAGGGAAACAAAAGCAAAAATAACTATTATGACTACACCAAAATAAAAGGCTTTTTGCATAGCAAAGGAAACCATCAACAAAACAAAAAGACAACCTATTGAATGGGAGAAGATATTTCCAAATGATACATCTGATAAGGGATTAATATCCAAAATATATAAAGAACTTATACAACTCAACACCCCCCAAAAATAAATAATTAATTAATCCAATTAAAAAATGGGCAGAGGACCTGAACAGGCATTTTTCCAAAGAAGACATCCAGATGGCCAATAGACACATGAAAAGATGCTCAACAGGGGCTCCTGGGTGGCTCAGTCGGTTAAGTGTCTCCCTTCTGCTCAGGTCATGATCCCGAGGTCCTGAAATCAAGCCCCAAGTCAGACTCCCTGTTCAGAGGGGAGTCTGCTTCTCCCTCTGACCCTCTCCCTCCCCTGCTCCTGTTCTCTCTCTCTCTTACTCTCTCTCAAATAAATAAATGAAATCTTAAAAAAAAAAGATGCTCAACATCACTAATCATCAGGGAAATACGAATCAAAATCACAATGAGATATCACCTTAAACCTGTCAGAATGGCTAGTAATAAAAAAAGAAAGAAAGAAAGAACAGTGTTGGCAAGGATATGGAGAAAAAAGAACACTCATGTACTGTTGGTGGAAATATAAATTGGTGCAGCCACTGTGGAAAACTTTATGGATGTTCCTCAAAAAATTAAACACAGAAATATCATATGATCTAGTAATTCTACCACTCGGTATTTACCCCCCAAAAAACTAAAACACTAATTTGAAAAAATATATGCACCCCTATGTTTATTCCAACATTATTTACAATAGCCAAGATATAGAAGCAACCTAAGTGTCCATCAATGGATGGATGAAGACATGTGGTCTATATATAAAATGGAATATTACTCAGCCATAAAAAATGAGATCTTGCCATTTATGACAACATGGGTGAACCTAGAGGGTGTTCTGCTAAGTGAAACAAGTCAGAAGGGAAAGATAAGCACCAGGTGATTTCACTTATAAATAGAATTTTAAAAACAAAACAAAGGAGAAACTGACCCATAAATGCAGAGAACAAACTGGTGGTTGCCAGAGAGGAGGAGGAAGTGGGTATGGACAACATTGGTGATGAAAAGTGGAAGATACAGGTTTCCAGTTATGAAATGAAAAACTCACAGCAATAAAAGGTACGGCATATGGAATACAGTCAGTGGTATTGTAATAGTGTTGTATGCTGATAGATGGTACTACACTTACGGTGAGCCACGTAGCATACAGAGTCCTCAAATCACTACTTGTACACCTGAAACTAATGTAACTAATACTAACGTGTCAACTATACTTCAATTTTTTTAAAAAAAGCTCAAAGGTCACAAAGGATAGCAATGTAATTTAACCTTTTCTTGAAGACACAAGGTTGTCATTATAAAGATCTTGTCATTTTTTAATGATGTATAATATAGTTTTTTGGGGTTTTTTGAGTCTAGCAATTTGTCTCCTTATAATCAGGCTATCTGCTGTGGCTTCTTATTTTAGTGGGCCTGCCTCTTACAGTTTCATTTCTGTTTCAAATCCTCGAGTCCTCTAAGAATTAGATTACCATGTTTATTAAGAATTGCATGTTAAATAAGGCTCAAAGGATGATACAGAAGTTAATGTTAATGGGTTTGATGCAGAGGACTTAAAAAAGCTATTTCACTTTTCAAAGGAAGCCCTTTTCAACTTACTTTCCATTCAGGGCCATGGTAAGAAAGGAAAACCTGATGTTGCTTAAGTCTAAACTTTAGATAAGCCAGAGTTTTGTGGATCTCGATTTCCATTTTCATTCACATCTATTCAATTTCTTACATTCTCCTGTGTGAATTATTTGCAAATAGGTCTCAAGGCAGAGAAGTAATCTCTGAATAATGTTCCTTTTTTTTTTTAAGATTTTATTTATTTATTTGACAGAGAGAGAGGCAGCAAGAGAGGGACCACAAGCAGGGGAGTGGGAGAGGAAGAAGCAGGCTTCCCGCTGAGCAGGGAGCCCAATGCGGGTCTTGATTCCAGAATGCTGGGATCATGACCTGAGCCCAAGGCAGACGCTTAACGACTGAGCCACCCAGGTGCCCCTGAATAATGTTACATGTTTTGTGCAGAGTTATTGGTATAATCTTAGATCACAGAAATTTGAACAGTCTATCCAAGATCCCCCAATCACTCAGGAAGTAATTTGTTCAGGAAGAAAAAGAAACAAAAAACATTATCAAAGTTGAGAACTGATGCAAAACATCATTTCCAAGCAGTATTCAGTTTAAAGAGAAGAAAGTCCACTGGACTAGACGTCAAGAAATTCGGTTTTAATGCTAACTAGCTACATGAATTTAGCTAAGTCATTTTATCTATCTAATCCAAATAGACTGTTTTGTTTTTAATTAACGGACACGATTGAACAGATATGATTCTTAAGGTCCCACTCAGCTCCCAGATATTCTGGCATTCAAAATATGGTCTGAACAGCACAAAACCTGTGAAAGGATGACATCTAGTGGCTTCTCAATTTATATGCATCCTAACAGTACAATGAAGTCACCACTGATTATTACAATCTAATACATTAAAATAGTTGGAATTTTAAAACATAGAGGAATCTAGACAATCATCTAGTTCAACCCACTCCCTTTAAACTCATGAGAACTGAGAACAAAAGCAATCATCTTCTTGCTTAAAGACACACAGCTAGAGGTTACCCAAAGTCTACTGAGTCTAAATCTGGTGTGTTTGGTTTTTATATGTTTATGTTCCCCCACAAAAGCCCCCCCCCCAAAAAAGGCAAGAAATAATAACATAAAACGCCAAGGAGGATTTTATTCCTTTGTGCAAGATCATTATCTGTTGATGGTTATCATACTGTTTTGTAATGTTTATTTACCTGTTTAACCCCATTAGTCATGAGGTTCATGAGGTTAGAGAACCCCAGGTCTCACTTGTTTCTGCAGCCCCAGCACCTAGAGTTATGCCGAACCTATCACTCAGGCTCAGATCTAACTATCTATTATCTTTCATCTATCTACCCACCTATCATTCAAGGTTTGAGAACATATTGTCAATATATCCTTTTTAAAATTCAGTGAGGAGTGTTCAATTCTATAAAATAAGAATGTAATTGTGTATTTTTTAATGTAACTGTGTATTTTATGTGTGACCAAAAATAAGACATTTATTGAACTATTTTTTCCCAACTTTCTGTTGGAAAACTACGTATCTCTGTTCTGCATCACTTTGGTGAGGCCAACCCAGTCTTTCTCAGTGCCAGAAATTCATGATGAAGGGCAGGCAGTCCCTGTTTGTCTTCCCCCTAGCCAAAGTGACTCATTTGGGGACTTTTCTGTTGAAGCCACTGGGAAAGATTCTTCCTCTTTGTCTGGAATTTTGAGCTATAAATGTGTAAAGATGATATAGACTTGGAATAGCCAGTGGCTATTTTTCCAGCCACAAGGAAAAAGCGCTTCTAAAAATGTAGCTAGCACATAAAGGAAGACAGAGATAGAGACAGTGGCCTGGCATTATCAAAGACCCTGAATCTGGCCATTGATTTTCTTTTTGCTTTAACTATCTTGAGTGGGTTTCTGTCCTTTGAAAGCAAGTGCTGATAATATTACAATATATGAGTCCAAAAGCAATTTTTTGAGGACAGGGCTTTCAAATTCAGTTCCCAACTGTTTCCATGTAACAAGGCAACAGGGTCATTCAGTGTGAAAATAGAAAGCCATATCATAGATATGAAATATTATCTCTTCCTCTTCTTCCAAATGCCTATAGAATGCATTATCTGATACCATAACTGAATATTTATTGATAGCCTCCATGTTGAGACATTTTATTTCTTTAAGCATATTGTGAACTCCCAAAAGGTACAAGTTACAGAACAGCTTAGGACAAAGCGAGCACTTAGTAAATATTTCTATTAATGAGTATAAGATCTAAACTGTGTATAACTATTCAGTTATATGTAACACCCTCAGAAAATATTTTATGAGAATTATTTCAAATGAAGAAAAAAGAACTTCCTAATTAAATAAAACTTGCAATAAGGGAGAGACTTATTATGTAATTTGCCGAATTGTCTCCTAAGTGGTCAGTCTCATGTGGCACTGGCTGCTAGTTTCCCACTATAATCTGTTCTTCCCAGTCATGACAGAAATCAAGCTAGGAACATGACGCTCCAGGTAGAGACTGGATTCCCCAGCCTTCCTAGCAGCTATGCAACTAAGATTGGACCAATGGGATATGAATAGAAGTGATGATGTGCCATATCTGGGTCTGGGCCTTAACAAATTTGGCTTGAGCAATTTCATTATCTTTTTCCTTTTTTTTTTTTTTTTTTTTGTACATTGCAATACAGAAGTGCCAGCCACCCAAGTGCAACCATGCAGATGAGAACAACCGGCTAGGTTAGGAATCAGTAAACTATAGCCCAAAGACCAGCCACCTGCTTTTCTGTAAATAAGATATTATTGGAACACAGCTAGACCGTTTGTTTACATAGTGTCTATAGCTACTTTTGCACTACAGTGACAGAGCTGAGTAGTTACAATTAAGACTGTATTGGTGATGAGCACTAGGTGTTATACGCAACTAATGAATCGTTGAACACTACATCAAAAACTCATGACGTATTATATGTTGGCTAACTGAACATAATAAAAATAAAAAAATAAAATAAAATAAAATAAAATAAAATAAAATAAAAAAAATAAAAAACACTGTATGGGCCTGCAAGCCTACAATATTTACTATCTGGCTCTTTCAGAAAGAGTTGCCAGACACAGGGACTCACTATGGCTAGGGGAAAGCACGAATGTACCACCATGGTCCTTTTGGCTCTGGGAAGGTTGTACCAGCAGAGCCCTCCACTTTAATTAACCCTCCAAGCTGAGAAGAACTCATCTGACTATGTATGTCCTCAAACTAGCTCAGATCAAAATCCCAATATCAACCCTGCAAAGCCAGTTCTTGGGACTATAATTAAGAATCATCCAAAAAGTCAATGGGAAGATGTAATAGTTAATTTTCTATATCAACTAGACTAGGCCATGGAGTGCCTGGATATTGGTAAAACATTTTTTGGGGTATGGCCGTGAGCGTGTTTCTAGGTAAGAAAAACATTTGAATGAGTAGACTGAGTAAAGCAGATTACACCTCCGCAATGTGGGTGGGCCTCATCTAATCAACTGAAGGCCTGAATAGAACAAAAAGGTTGAGTTAGAGGGAACTCCTCTTGCCTGATTATTTGAGCTGGGACATCAGTCTTTTCTTGCCTTCATACTCCAACTGAAAAAATCGGCTCCTCCTGGGTCTCAAGGCTGCTGGCTTTCAGACTAGAACTTATACCAGTGCTCTTCTGGATTTCCAGTTTGCTATCCGCATATGTTGGGACTTGTCAGCCTCCATAATTACAAGAGCCAATTCCTTATAATAAATCAATCTCTCAATCTCTCACTCTCTTTCTCTACACACACACATACACACACACACACACACACACACACACACATATTCTATTGGTTCTGTTTCTCTGGAGAACTCTAATACAGAAGATATTTCAAATGTATATGTTAATCACCCAAATATTCCTATGCAAAACAGGAACTGAAAATATATTTTCATTCATAATCACAAGTCATCATAACTGCATCACTAGGTAATAAATGTTAAGGGAAAATGTGGATATGTGCAGATGTTGTGTGTGTGTGTGTGTACAGATTTGTTTGAAAGAAAAATGATTTGGTCATGGAATTCAGTTAGAAAAGTGGGTGGTCCTTTACCAAAAAACACTCAAAGTCTACATTTTCAGAAGGACCTCCAAGTTACTGCCCTAATACAACATTTTTCCCTTGGATTTGATAATGTCCAAAGATTGCACAGGTGGAACGTCATTCTCCTAGGCCAGTGTTCTCCACTGGGCGTGATTTGCTCCCACAAGACATTTAGCAACGTCTGGAGACACTTTGGTTAGCACAGCTAGAAGAAGGGTGTTCCTGGCATCTTGTGTGTTGGTGTAGTCCCCCCAAACAAAGAATTATTTGGCCCAAAATGTCAATATTGCCAAGGCTAAGAAAACCCTGCTGTAGGCAAAAGATTGCACTAATGAGTGAGAGAACATATAAAAGTCAAGCAGTCATTTATTTAGTGAAAATGAATTCAGAGCCTTTCCTGGAAGCTAGTTTTCATAGAGAGAATTGGGTGTAGAAGAATGTGAGGTTCCTGAGTAGGTACCTTCAGGGAATGGCAGAGGCACCCCACAAAGAAACGAGAAGGGAGAAACACCAAAGACAAATTGCACAAATTTACAGATTTATGACTTACTTTGGAGGGAAGTGTGCCCTTTGGAGATGGGTCCAGAACCTCCAAAAAAGCTACTCAAATGTATTCCTAGGATGCATGGGGCATATGATTTCTTGTGTGCATCAAACTTGAGCTCTTGTTTCTAAAAGAATTCATTGGTTCCTCTCTGACAAAATTAAGCAGAAAACTAAAAGAGCTAAAATAAGTACAGAATCAATGCCCAAGCTGTGTCTCCTAGACCACTGTCTCTAAGTCCTGGGTGGCCAGCCACCAGGTGTTGAACACCCCTCTACCCGGCCCCAAGAGGGCGCTGTGGGAACTACTTTTTAAAACCTGGCACTCAGCTTAACTCTAAGCTTCATGTATTACCAAGATCTTGGCAAGAATAGCTGGCATTCACAAACTGAGTAATTCAAAGAAACTTTAATAAAAGGATTATTTCCAAAGGTAAGGGCATGATACAGGGAAAACACAGGAGATAGTGCATTACTTTGGACTAATAATAACACCCTGACTCCTGAAGGGTTATTGAGAAGGAGCGTTCCTCTAACCACTAGATTCAGAGAGCTGCTTAGGAAAGACAGTCTCATAAGGGTTATGACATTTAATCAAGGGATGCAGCCAGGCCATGAAGACCCTAAAAGGAAGGAGCTGAGGAACAAATATATCCATCTCACCTCCCCTCACTCCTGATTGCATGCTGGTACTTCTCCTTCACTAAATCCAATGGGCATGAGAAAGCAAGAGGATCATTTGATGAAGGTCATTGTCTGAGTCTATTCAGGCTGCTATAACAGAATACCATAGACTAAGTGGCTTATAAACAACAAAAAATTATTTCTCATAGTCTGGAGGCTGAGAAGTCTAAGGTCAAGGGACCAGCAGATCTGGTGTCTGGTGAGACCGCTTCCTGGTTCATAGATGGCTGTCTTCATGTTGCAACCTCAAGTGGTGGAAGGAGTGAGGGATACAGTCTCTTTTATAAGGGTGTCGTCCTAGTTTGTTCATGTTGCTATTACAAAATGCCATGGACTGTGTGGCATATAAACAACAGAAATTAACTTATCACAGTGCAGAGGCTAGGGAGTCCAAGATCAAGGCAGCAGCAGATTCAGTGTCTGGTGAGAGCTAGTTCCTGGTTCATGGACGGCTGTCTTCATGCTGTGTCCTCACATGGTAGAAGGGGTGAGGGAGCTCTCTGCAGCCTCCTTTAAAAGGACACTGATGCTATTCATGAGGATTCCACTCTCAAGACATAACACCTCCCAAACGTTTCACTTCCTACTACCATCACTTTGGTGGTTAAGATTTCAATATATAGAGGAGGGAGTTAAGATGGCGGAGAAGTAGAGGACCCCTTTTTCAGCCGGTTCCCTGAGTCAAGCTGGATAGGTACCAGACCAGCCTGAACATCCACGGAATCAGCCTGAGATGCAGGAAGATACATCTGGATCTCTACAAATGAACATCTCCAGCGATGAGTATTGAGGTACTAAGCGGGGAGCTGTGAAACCGCGCACAGATATCGGAAGATAAACGGAAGGGGGAGGGAGCCGCCACGTTCGGGCACCGGGAAGCGGTAGCCACCTGCACAGGGGAGCGGGCGGACTCGCGGAGGCACCCGCGAGAGAGCAGATTGAGACCGTGAGCCGGGGAATGCGCGTGCGACCACACTGAAATGGAGCTCCGGTGTGCTCACTGGATCCAGACTGAGACCGGGAGCTCCAGGAGCGCGCGGGGGCAGCTGGCGGCTGGCAGTGTTAGAAACACAAAAAGGACAGAGACCTGCCGGCCCTGGAAGTGAGAACTGGGACGCCAGGTGTGGGGCGCACACCCCGGGACACTGCAGGGTTGAGCAGCACCAACAGAAACAGAGTTAAAGTGGCCAGAGCATCAGTGGAGAACGGTCCGCAATCCCTCTGTTCTGAGACAGAGGCTGAGATTCGGCCACTGCTGCTCTGACTCTCAGAAGAGGCACAGCAAACCGCCAGGGAAAGCTGCCAGAGAACAAAAGCCTGGAAATACCGGCTCACAGTGTGCCCATCCCCATCCCCCCTCGCAGGGGACATGCAGACTCAACCCAAACAGGGTTGCCTGAGTATCAGCGTGGCAGGCCCCTCCCCCAGGAGGCAGGCTGAAAAATCAAGAAGCCCACATCCCTAAGGTCCCTATAAAACAAGGGCGCACGGCCTGGGTCCCAGTCAATAATTTGGGCTCTGGATAACCCCACAACCTCTCCTCATCAGAATGACAAGAAGGAGAAATCCCCCCCAGCAAAGAAAAGACAATGAGTCTGTGGCCTCTGCCACAGAAATAATGGATATGGATGTAACCAAATTATCAGAAATGGAATTCAGAGTAACGATGGTCAAAATGATGAGTAGAATTGAAAAAACTATTAACGAAAAGGTTACTGAGAATATAGAATCCCTAAGGACAGAAATGAGAGCGAATCTGACAGAAATTAAAAATTCTATGAGCCAAATGCAGGCAAAACTAGAGGCTCTGACGGCCAGGGTCGCAGAAGCAGAGGAACGGGTTAGTGAATTGGAGGATGGGTTAATAGAGGAAAAAATGAAAATAGAAGATGGTCTTAAAAAAATCCACGCCCACGAATGTAGGTTACGGGAGATTACTGACTCAATGAAACAATCCAATGTTAGAATCATCGGCATCCCCGAGGGGGTGGAGAAAAACAGAGGTCTAGAAGAGATATTTGAACAAATTGTAGCTGAAAACTTCCCTAATCTAGCAAGGGAAACAAACATTCGTGTCCAAGAGGCAGAGAGGACCCCTCCCAAGCTCAACCACGACAAACCTACGCCACGTCACGTCATAGTGCATTTCGCAAATATTAGATGCAAGGATACAGTATTGAAAGCGGCCAGGGCAAAGAAATTTCTCACGTACCAAGGCAAAAGCATCAGAATTACGTCAGACCTGTCTACACAGACCTGGAATGAGAGAAAGGGTTGGGGGAGCATATTTAAAGCTCTTTCAGAGAAAAACATGCAGCCAAGGATCCTTTATCCAGCAAGGCTGTCATTCAGAATTGATGGAGAAATAAAGACATTTCAGAATCGCCAGTCACTAACCAATTTTGTAACCACGAAACCAGCCCTACAGGAGATATTACGGGGGGTTCTATAAAAGTAAAAAGGCCCCAAGAGTGATACAGAACAGAAAGTCACAGCCAATACAAACAAAGACTTTACTGGCAACATGGCAACATTAAAATCATATCTCTCAGTAATCAGTCTTAATGTAAATGGTTTGAACCATCCCATAAAACGCCACAGGGTTGCAGATTGGATAAAAAGAAATGACCCATCCATTTGCTGTCTACAAGAGACTCATTTCGAACCCAAAGATGCATTCAGACTGAGAGTAAGGGGATGGAGTACCATCTTTCACGCAAATGGACCTCAAAAGAAAGCTGGGGTAGCAATTCTCATATCAGATAAATTGGATTTTAAACTACAGACTATAGTTAGAGATGCAGAAGGGCACTATATTATTCTTAAGGGAAGTATTCAACAAGTGGATATGACAATTATAAATATATATGCCCCCAACAGGGGAGCAGCAAGATACACAAGCCAACTCTTAACCAGAATAAAGAGACATATAAATAAAAATACATTAATAGTAGGGGACCTCAACACTCCACTCTCAGAAATAGACAGAACACCCTGGCAAAAACTAAGCAAAGAATCAAAGGCTTTGAATGCCATACTCGACGAGTTGGACCTCATAGATATATATAGAACACTACACCCCAGAACCAAAGAATACTCATTCTATTCTAATGCCCATGGAACATTCTCAAGAATAGACCATGTTCTGGGACACAAAACAGGTCTCAACCGATACCAAAAGATTGAAATTATCCCCTGCATATTCTCAGACCACAACGCTCTGAAATTGGAACTCAACCACAAGGAAAAATTTGGAAGAAACTCAAACACTTGGAGACTAAGAACCATCCTGCTCAGGAATGACTCGATAAACCAGGAAATCAAAAATCAAATTAAACAATTTATGGAGACCAATGAGAATGAAAATACAACAGTCCAAAACCTATGGGATACTGCAAAGGCAGTCCTAAGGGGGAAATACATAGCCATCCAAGCCTCACTCAAAAGAATAGAAAAATCTAAAATGCAGTTTTTATATTCTCACCTCAAGAAGCTGGAACAGCAACAGAGGGACAGGCCTAATCCACGCACGAGGAAGCAGTTGACCAAAATTAGAGCTGAAATCAATCAAGCAGAAACCAGAAGTACAGTAGAGCAGATCAACAGGACTAGAAGCTGGTTCTTTGAGAGAATCAATAAAATTGACAGACCACTGGCAAGACTTATCCAAAAGAAAAGAGAAAGGACCCAGATTATTAAAATTATGAATGAAAAAGGAGAGGTCACGACGAGCACCATTGAAATTGGAAGGATTATTAGAAATTTTTATCAACAGCTATATGCCAATAAACTAAGCAATCTGGAAGAGATGGAATCCTTCCTGGAAACCTATAAACTACCAAGATTGAAACCGGAAGAAATTGATTCCTTAAACAGGCCAATTAATTATGAAGAAATTGAGTCAGTGATAAACAACCTTCCAAAGAACAAAACTCCAGGCCCGGATGGTTTTCCTGGGGAATTTTATGAAACATTCAAAGAAGAAATAATACCTATTCTCCTAAAGCTATTTCAAAAAATAGAAACAGAAGGAAAGCTACCAAACTCATTCTATGAGGCCAATATTACCTTGATCCCCAAACCAGGCAAAGACCCCCTCAAAAAGGAGAATTACAGACCGATTTCCCTAATGAATATGGATGCCAAAATCCTCAACAAGATACTTGCTAATAGAATCCAACAGTACATTAAAAGGATTATCCATCATGACCAAGTGGGATTCATCCCTGGGATGCAAGGGTGGTTCAACATTCGCAAATCGATTGGTGTCTTAGATTTTATCCAGAAAGAAAAATTCAAAAATCATACAATTTCTCTCAATAGATGCAGAAAAAGCATTTAACAAAATACAGCATCCTTTCCTGATTAAAACCCTTCAGAGTGTAGGAATAGAAGGTACATTTCTCAATCTCATAAAAGCCATCTATGAAAAGCCTACTGCAAATATTATTCTCAATGGGGAAAAGCTGGAAGCCTTTCCCTTAAGATCAGGAACACGACAAGGATGCCCACTCTCGCCACTATTATTCAACATAGTACTAGAAGTCCTTGCAACAGCAATCAGACAACAAAAAGGGATCAAAGGTATCCAAATGGGCAAGGAAGAAGTCAAAATGTCTCCCTTCGCAGAGGACATGATACTCTATATGGAAAACCCAAAAGAAGCCACTCCCAAACTATTAGAAGTTATAGAGCAATTCAGTAATGTGGCGGGATACAAAATCAATGCTCAGAAGTCAGTTGCATTTCTATACACAAATAATGAGACTGAAGAAAGAGAAGTTAGGGAATCCATCCCATTTACAATAGCACTAAAAACCACACGTTACCTTGGAATTAACTTAACCAGAGACGTAAAGGACCTATATTCTAGAAACTATAAATCACTCTTGAAAGACATTGAGGGAGACACAAAAAGATGGAAAAATATTCCATGCTCATGGATCGGAAGAATTAACATAGTTAAAATGTCCATGCTACCCAGAACAATCTACACTTTCAGTGTTATCCCGATCAAAATACCAATGACATTTTTCAAAGAACTGGAACAAATAGTTGTTACATTTGTATGGAACCAGAAAAGGCCCCGAATCGCCAAGGAACTGTTGAAAAGGAAAAACAAAGCTGGGGGCATCACAATGCCGGATTTCGAGCTGTACTACAAAGCTGTGATCACAAAGACAGCATGGTACTGGCACAAAAACAGACACATAGACCGATGGAACAGAATAGAGAACCCAGAAATGGACCCTCGGCTCTTTGGGCAACTAATCTTTGAAAAAACATCAGCAGGAAAAAACATCCGGTGGAAAAAAGACCGTCTCTTCAATAAATGGTGCTGGGAAAATTGGACAGCTACATGCAAAAGAATGAAACTTGACCACTCTCTCACACCATACACAAAGATAAACTCCAAATGGATGAAAGACCTCGATGTGAGACAGGAATCCATCAAAATCCTAGAGGAGAACATAGGCAGCAACCTCTACGACATCGGCTAAAGCAACCTTTTCATGACACATCTCCAAAGGCAAGAGAAACAAAAGATAAAATGAACTTGTGGGACTTCATCAAGATAAAAAGCTTCTGCACAGCCAAGGAAACAGTCAAAAAAACTAAGAGGCAGCCCACAGAATGGGAGAATATATTTGCAAATGATGCTACAGATAAAAGACTGGTATCCAAGATCTACAAAGAGCTTCTCAAACTCAATACATGAGAAACAAATAAACAAATCATAAAATGGGCAGAAGATATGAACAGACACTTTTCCAATGAAGACATACAAATGGCTAACAGACACATGAAAAAATGTTCAAAATCATTAGCCATCAGGGAAATTCAAATCAAAACCACACTGAGACACCACCTTACGCCAGTTAGAATGGCAAAAAATGACAAAGCAAGAAACAACAATTGTTGGAGAGGATGTGGAGAAAGGGGATCCCTCCTACATTGTTGATGGGAATGCAAGTTGGTACAGCCACTCTGGAAAACAGTGTGGAGGTCCCTTAAAAAGTTAAAAATTGAGCTACCCTATGACCCAGCCATTGCACTACTGGGTATTTACCCCAAAGATACAGACGTAGTGAAGAGAAGGGCCATATGCACCCCAATGTTCATAGCAGCATTGTCCACAATAGCCAAATCGTGGAAGGAACTGAGATGTCCTTCAACAGATGAATGGATTAAGAAGCTGTGGTCCATATATACAATGGACTATTACTCAGCTATCAGAAAGAACGAGTTCTCAACATTTGCTGCGACATGGACGGCATTGGAGGAGATAATGCTAAGTGAAATAAGTCAAGCAGAGAAAGACAATTATCATATGATTTCTCTCATCTATGGAATATAAGAACTAGGAAGATCGGTAGGGGAAGAAAGGGATAAAGAAAGGGGGGTTAATCAGAAGGGGGAATGAAGCATGAGAGACTATGGACTCTGAGAAACAAACTGAGGGCTTCAGAGAGGAGGGGGGTCAGGGAATGGGATAGACTGGTGATGGATAGTAAGGAGGGCACGTATTGCATGGTGCACTGGGTGTTATACGCAACTAATGAATCATCAAACTTTACATCAGAAACCAGGGATGTACTGTATGGTGAATAACATAATATAATTAAAAAACATTTTAAAAAAAGATTTCAACATATAAATTTTTGAGTCTATATTAGTGGCCTATAATAGTTAGTCTCCAAGTCAGACCCAGGAGTAGAGCAGGAAGTAGATCTGGAGGAAATAAATCAGAAACTCTACAACACAGTCCATCCATTGTGATCCTCAACATGCATTCTTGTCCTTAATTCAAATGAAAAGTTTATAACACCAACACATATCAACCATTTTATTCTTATTGATACCCATTCATTCATGTTCCCACCTGAAAACTAAATGTTAGCTAGCATCATTATTCTTCATACAAAGAAGAGGGGTGGAAATAATGAGAAAAAGAAACAGTTAAATAATATATAGCACAGCACTTCTATAGTTGTTCACTCGCCTAAAGCTGGCAATCATGGCTGTCTTCATCCCACCCTCAGTTCAAAGTCCTTTTACCTTCTGATAGCACTTAAGCTGGATTATTTAGTTGGTAGGGAGATCCAAATATTTTATTCCCATGGTATATTAGTCTTTGCTGACTTTGTCTTTATTGGATTGCCACAGTTTTTCATTGAATAGGACTATTTGTCATGGGAGTGTTATAAGGAACTCTAGTGATTCTCTGGGTTCTAAACAAAATCTTTCTTGTATCCACTGTAGAGTAGAAACCCAATTTCCCCCTGATTAACAGAGTTAGGCATCCTGGCCAGTACAATAACATGGAGGTGGGGAGGTGGTAAGGAAATAAAGCTAGATCCCAAATTAGGAGGACCACATCCCTCTGCCTCTACTTCATACCACTACAATCCACTCTCTATGGTACAGAGTGACATTGCTAAAACAAATCTGATAGATCACATTCTTCTTACAGTTCTTCATTGCTCCCGGAAAAAAAGTTGATACTCTTTATATGTTGGCCATCATCTCCAAATTCTGCCTCTCTGTCCAGGACCCTTCTTTACCACCACCCCATTTCTATGTGGCCCCTTACAGACACACAATTTTAAACATCATTTGGTTTTATTTTATGGTTTTCCACATGCTAAGATTATTCTTCACTTGCAAGATTGTCATTTGGCAAAGAAAAATTAGAATTATGATCCCATTTACTCTATACATAAAAAGAAAACAGGTATCATAACATATTTATCCTTGAAAACCTTTCTGGAACAATTAACCAATAAATATATGGTAAACATATGGTATGTATTAAACCCTTGGAAAAGGTGCAACAGCTAACACAGTGACATAAAACAACGTTTCTGTCTTCAGTTAGCTTTACAAATAATATGAAGACAATGTTCTTAAACACTAAAATAAAAATTAAAAGTGATAAAAGATACAAACACTAAGATCAAAATAACAACAGACGTGCCTTTACATGCTTTCATATGATCATCTATGATTGCCAGGAAATAACCTAATGTTGGGGTAATGCAGTTTGTGAGCAGAAGAAACACAAATTTTGGAGACAAGTAAACCTGTGGTCCATTCCTAGCCCTGCTTTTACTAATGCATAACGACCAAACCACTTAAACGTCCTAAATCTGCTTCCTCCATGATGAGGTACCATGCCGAATGATTATGAGGATTAAATGAGTTGCTCAAAAGTAGTTGCTCTTATTAAGGTAAGCTATCCACCTGGAACATAGATATTTAAATGAGAGGCACCTAGACTGGAACCCTGTTAAAAAGAAAACCACAGCCCAAGATAGAGTCACTAATGCTACACCAAATCGCCAACCCAGGGCTTAATACCTAATCTAATTGCAGTCTCAACCTCCTTCAGAAATGTAGTTTTAAGAGAATAGGAATTTTCTGATCAGCACCAATGAAGTCATCTGACAGGCAGGCCCTCTCCATCCCCCAAAAGAAGATGAGGTAATCTGCATGATTAGACCCCCTACCCACCCCCCTTTAGGGAAAGTAACCTTGGCTGAAATATTTCTTTTTGCTAATGACTTCTTGTCCCACCCTCCTTCCTATAAAACCTTTTCCATTTTGTACTACTCCTTTCTAAGCTCCCCTCTACTTGCTAGGTGAAATGATGCCAGATTCATGAATAGCTTAATAAAGCCTATTAGATCTTCAAATTTACTCAGTTGGATTTTTGTTCTTTAACACCCCTGATTTGTAAATGCCATCCTGCAAACAGAGGGCCCCTGACTGGTGAGGAACCAAAGAGAAGAATCCCATCTCTATCTTGGAGGGAGAAAAGTCTCAGAAAGAAAAGTGGCTTCTAGCATCTTTAGAGTAATGGGAGGTACATTGAGTCCTATGGGCCTGCACAGAAAAAGGGTGAGGTGAGAAACTAAAAATGTGCCTCTTAACTGCCACGAGGCACATTAAGGTCTCCAACATTTGACTGATTTCCAAGATAATCTATACCCAATATGTACTCTAAACAAAAATGGTAACTATGGGGTTGTTTAAGGTCTTATGCCGGGCATTGAGAGATGGCAAGATTTAGATGGATCTGAAGGGTAAGTACATAACCAAGTGAGCAAAGGCCAGGACACAGAAAAACAATATGTTAGTTTTCCTGGGGTACATCCATTTCACTGGAAGGTATGAGAGCAGAGAAGAAAGATAAACTGGGAAGTGATTAGGATCCAAGCTGTGAAGATCTTTTAATGACAGGATAAAAACATCCATTGCTCTAGGCAATGAAAGACCATCATCATAAGGTTCTCAGCAGGGAGGAGATAGGACAAAAGTGAAGATCAATTCAGGGGGATTTTTTAGTGTAGCTTCTAATGATCCTAGAATAATCCTGAGAGGGTAATTAGCCAGAACATTCATTTCCCCAAACATAATTAACTTTTATAGCCTTTTAGAGTTTGCAAAGTACTTTTCATACATCTATTCACTCTCCCAACAAGTTCCAGAATCATGTGTTAATCTCATTTTACAGCTGAAGAACACAAATAATATCACCCAAGGTCCAAACAGGAAACAGATGGCAAACTCAAATTAGGGTAATTTGAAGTGTTTATTTACAATGGGTTATAAAGGGATAGTGGAATGTAGAGAACCTGGGGCCAGTAAGAGTAGGAAATCTATAACCACTCCTAGGCCAAGAGGAGCAAGGAAAGCCAGCCGTACCGGAAACGACAAGGAGAGAGTTGTGTAGAAAGGATTGCCATGAGATGAGCAGTGACCTTTGGCAGTGAAATATCAGCAAGCCAAAGCAACCTCCTCTCAAGGAAGTGCTAGGGGGACAAATACCATGATTTTGTTCTCTGCCCTCCCATCTCCTGTTAAGGGTCCCATTGTCTGGAGGCAACTAGAAGGTAATGACCCAGGAGTCTATTGATGCAGGCCATACCTTCCCCCCTCAACATCTTCTCAAGTCTTTCCTCCACATGAAAAGTTAATGTCCCTAACACAAAAGACACATGAAGTCCCTTAAGTTTGTGTGTCATCATCAATAATATTCCCTCATGATACCTACAGTGTTAGCTCCTTCTGGTGTTCTTCATATGTGATAGGAAAAGCTGGGGGAGGGGAGAAAAGAACGAAGTGACGTAAAACATAATTGCTACAATCCATACTTCCTGATCATGAGGGCTAAGTTGGTAATCACAGCACCAGCACCAGCTTCGTGAGTGTATATCCCGTGTGGCCACATGGAGCTCTAAACTTAGAATCGTCCTGTACTTAGTTAATACTCTCCTGTTGATATATTGAAGTTCTTGATAATATTTGAACAAAAGCCCCACATATTTCTTTTGCCCTGGGTTCTGCAAATTATGCAGCCAATTCTGCATAGCTTCCTTTTTCTAGCATCTATTCAAGTTACCTTGGCCTTTGACAGAATTTGGCTAGACAGGGTTCTTTACCTAGTGGATGACCCAAACCTTCCATCCTTGTGTTTACTGGGTTTTCTAATAAGCTGAACATTAGGTAAGGCAGTACAAAAAAAATGGTTCGTTGACATTATGGGTTCCTGACAAAATCCTCCTTCATGTAGCAGAAACCCATTTATTTGCCCTCCACTAATAAGGATCAATTGTTCTGGCCTGAACAGCAACCTCCAATTCTGCCTGTGGGTACAGCAGCCTGTGGAGCCCCAAAAGGCCAGGGGGCACTCCCAACCAATTCATCTGAATCATGACTGTACCCCCTTAGGGACTAGGACCTTCAAAATTATCTAGCCCAAAGTTGTAAAAACCAGAAGCAGAAATTCTTCAGATGAGTTACTAAGGGTTAATAATGAGAAAGATCTCTCCTTTGTCCCTGAACTCATGAATTCTGGACATCAAACTAAAAGCCCCATATACTGGCAAAAGTTTAGTGCAAATACCCAATGGTATACTGGTAAGTGTTTAACAACCAGCTCTCCAGGAAAACAATAAGCCCTGATTTGTAGAATTTGCCAGTTTCTGAGGTATAAAAATTCCCACTATGGCTAATTTCAAGCTACTGATGTCTGAACTCTGAGTTAGGAACAGATATGCAATGTATAGTATTTTGCCATACTGATAAGATAGACAAAAAAGAGCTCAAGAACATAAATAATACTTAATGTAGTAAAATAATTAGGAAGTGGTAAATTTTGAATACTTATTACCTCTTAAAATATCATTTATTTAATTATAAGTTTAATAACTATAAATTAAGTATATATTAGTATATGTGGCAAAAATGTAAAGTTGTTTCAGAATAAAAGTTTCTATTACTTTTTATTTTGAAATAAATTCATATTTATAGGAGAAATTGCAAAGACAGTACAGAGTTCCCGTATGCCCTTCACCCAGCTTCTTCCAATATTATCATCTTATGTGACTGTGGTACATTTATGAAAGCTAAGAAATTAACACTAGTGCAATATACAAATTAAATTGCAGACTTCATTTGAATTTCATCAGTTTTTCCACTAATGCCCTTTTTCTGTACCAGAATCCAATAATCCAATTCAGGATACCACATTGCATTTAATATAATTTAATTTTTAACCATGACTATACTTAACAACTGACCTGCAAAATTTCTGAACGGTTTTGCAACTGTTTATACCATGACCAGGAGCTGATTTTTTACAGTAGTTGTAGTTGGCATTTAACTGGAGCAAGCCAGGCACCTGTCTTTATTTTTTTTATTTAATTTTTAATTTTTTTTGATGTAATGTTCAATGATTCATTAGTTGCATATAACTCCCAGTGCACCATGCAATACGTGCCCTCCTTACTATCCATCACCAGCCTATCCCATTCCCCCACCCCCCTCCCCTCTGAAGCCCTCAGTTTGTTTCTCAGAGTCCATAGTCTCTCATGCTTCATTCCCCCTTCTGATTAACCCCCCTTTCTTTATCCCTTTCTTCCCCTACTGATCTTCCTAGTTCTTATGTTCCATAGATGAGAGAAATCATATGATAATTGTCTTTCTCTGCTTGATTTATTTCACTTAGCATTATCTCCTCCAATGCCGTCCATGTCGCAGCAAATGTTGAGAAATCATTCTTTTTGATAGCTGAGTAATAGTCCATTGTATATATGGACCACAGCTTCTTAATCCATTCATCTGTTGAAGGGCATCTTGGCTCCTTCCACAATTTAGCTATTATGGACAATACTGCTATGAACATTGGGGTGCATATGGCCCTTCTCTTCACTATGTCTGTATCTTTGGGGTAAATACCCAGTAGTGCAATGGCTGGGTCATAGGGTAGCTCAATTTTTAACTTTTTAAGGGACCTCCACACCGTTTTCCTGAGTGGCTGTACCAACTTGCATTCCCACCAACAATGTAGGAGGGATCCCCTTTCTCCACATTCTCTCCAACAACTGTTGTTTCTTGCCTTGTCAATTTTTGCCATTCTAACTGGTGTAAGGTGGTGTCTCAGTGTGGTTTTGATTTGAATTTCCCTGATGGCTAATGATTTTGAACATTTTTTCATGTGTCTGTTAGCCATTTGTATGTCTTCATTGGAAAAGTGTCTGTTCATATCTTCTGCCCATTCAAAGAACTTCTCAAACTCAATACACGAGAAACAAATAAACAAATCATAAAATGGGCACCTGTCTTTATAAGCAGGTTGTATGGGCCTCCAAGAATGGCTGTGTCAGTTTTTCCTTGCACTGAACACTGGGCTTGGGTATTCTGTTAGCTATTGTTAAAAACAAAACAAAACAGTATTTGTTCTTTCACAGTATTTTTCATTGTGCAGAACGATAAAGTAGAAAGGCAACTAATATGCACGGACTATGAAGTAGTCCTGTGTGATACTACTGGTAGTTGTACTAGTTTTAGTACTAGGTCTAGGTATCCAGAGCTAGATCAACTGCCCTAAATTTCATGCCTGTTTGCATGGTTCTGGAACTGTATTTAAAGGTAAAGGAGGAAGGATGAAGAGACTAACATTCTTTTTACTTTCGTGGTTTGTCCAGAAGTTTCAAAAGCCACATGGTTGTAAGGAGGTTCTTGAGAGTTAAGAAAATTTTTAAAAAATTGGTAGGTATTACTGACAACAACAAAAAAGGAACATGGGCCTTTATTATAAAGAGAATATACTCTTCTGGGGGACTGAAATCAAGAAAAAATTCAATTAAATTATTGGAAACTCAAAGGTGAAAAAAGTAATTAAATTTTTTAAAAAGATAAAAGAAGGCAGGCTGACTATGCTGGAGGAAGACAGAGTTTCCCTTAAAAAACTGTTATGTTAGAGCAAAGAAAGGAGAAATGATACCTTTAAGGAAAGGATAAATACATATAAAATGCAGCAACTTTAAAACATAGTAGAGGAGTAAGGTATTCTTCAAAAAGGTAGTAGAAATCAGGGGTATGTTCAATGTTATTAGATCCTTATACCTAAGAGATCCACTGAAATCAAACCTAACAGAGGATGGAAAGCAAGGTCTCTAAACAAACTAGAAGAACTCACTTATAAGAAACCAGGATTCGAATACCATAGAGAATGCCCTCTTAAGGGATAGACAGACTTTCTATTTTGGAACTATCTACCAAAGATTGACCTTGTCATTCAAAGTGCCCTAAGGACGTTTGGATAGATTTGAAAGGGAACCAGAAATATTGGTGTAAAGCACTCAAAGAATTAGTGGGTGAGGTTTGAGTTGACAGTTATTACACTTGTGTATATAACAACTTCTAAAATTGCATCAGCATTATCTTCTGTGCTATTATCTATACAGGTATATTTTGTATGGTAATGAATGTGCATGATAATTGGTATCATTTCTAATGACATTCACAATTTTAATCATATTTTTAGATTAATTGTAAAGAAATCAGAAGAAAAAAATCCACATCACCAAGGACCACGTCTAATAGATCTAAATATTTTACACTAAAGCAAACCAAGATTTATCTGGAAAGCATTATGTCACTCCAAGTGTGATTGGTGGGTAATTTTATCATAATGAACACCTTGTAAGTATTGTGTCACATTTTCCAAAGCGCATCCATGAAACGACTATTTCTGTTAGATACTGTCCGAAGTTCGGCATTGCTGCCGAACAAAAATTCCGAACAAAAAACTCCCACAAAACCTTCTTTTTAAGTCAGAAAGCACTCAAATTGTTTACAGTGAAAATATTGCCAAATGAATCACAAACACATTTTGCCTTAGAGATATTACTCATAGCACCTGTCATGCTCAGCATCCCCTTCCAAAGGTGCCCACACTCCATAACGAGGAAAGCATCTGATCCCTGCAGCATGATGGCTATACCATATGACCAGCCCCTCAGCCACTGTGGAGTAGACTAGGGGAGGCACCTGACCAGAAGGAACAACCAGTTGATCCAGCCTGTGACCTATGATTATGCAGCTTGGTAATTAGACAGCCACTTTCATTCTCCTCTTTGGAAATTTGCACGACATAAATTGGTCAGCTGGTATTAGGAGGAGGAGCAAGAGACAAGAGTAACTGAATCATGTTAATAGTGGCGTCCTAGAGCTCAAGTCACACCTTCTTGTTACTATAGAGGACCTTGGATTTTGATTAACCATCAAGCTACAGTCCCTGCAGCCTCCCATGAGGCCCAATTGCTCAGTTTTCCCTGAGGTCCACGTGGCCTGGCTACACAGGCCTACACAGATGAGATTCCTGTTTCCCTTTCTCCAATAAAATGTAGTTTTATTTTTTACTTTTTTTAAAGATTTATTCATTTTAGAGAGAAAGAGCGCATGAGAGAGACCAAGAGTTGGGGGGAGGGGTAGAGGGAGAGAATTTTCAAGCAGACTCCCCACTGAGCATGGAGCAGGAAGCAGGACTTCATCTCACAACTCATGAGATCATGACCTGAGCAGAAACCAACAGTCAGACATTCAACCAACTGAGCCACCCAGGCTGCCCCTACTTCATGTAGTTTTAGAATGAATTCCTCATTTGTCAAAAATCACAAAATGACTATTTCTTGTAACAAAAAGAGCACCCCTCCCTATTCTCCCTGTAATCAGATTCAGACTTACCTGGCCATGTCCCAGCTGTGTGTTTTTCTGAGATGTACTAACACCAAAGCAGAACTTTCTACGCATATCTTCCATTGCTGCATACTCTACTTTCCCTTTTTTAAAAAAAAATGTTTTTACAAGAGTGAATAAAAGATGGTTATAAAATTGAATCTTCTCTAATTCATATTTTTTAAAAGTTGATTGTATGCCATCTTCTGTTATTTGTAACATTATTTGTCGTGTGTTCATAAATAATTGTTTCACTTCTCAAGGCAGAACTGTTTAGTCACTGTCCTAAAAAGTATGTAGGTTAGAGGGCATCAATTATAACAGTGGATGTCAATCAACAGTTTTCTTGTTAGGAAATAGACAAAAATTGAAAAACAGCATATTGTGCTCTGGATTTGGGACCTGTTGGAAGCTCCCTCTATCTTTGCTTAACCCTAAATTCATGTATTACGTGGAAAAAATTTTTTTCCTAACACTAGAGGGCACTGTGCCACTGGAATATCTCCCTGAGAGATTTCCACACTAGCAGCTGATTTTTACAGCTTCTCCTACATTCCCATGGCAAATTCCATCTTCCAGAAAAGACTTCTGCTTTTTCTTTTTTGCCATCCTTAGACCAGGACTGGTTCTGAGATTGAATGAGAATAAGGGGTTAAGAGAAACTGCTAAAGGCCGAGTTGCATAGCAGTAAAAGGAGTCTGCAATTGTTAGCCTATACTATTCTTCATCCAGCAAATTCAGTAATCTCAATCTTTCTGGTCCTCGCTATCCTTATTTAAAATTAGGACATGATTCAGTCATGTATATACAATGAGCCTATCCAAATTATTTTACACTGGAGAGTAAGACTAGATCTTGTTAATTCTCATTATAATTTAAATATGTCAGACTGGTCTACTTAAGTCTATTAAAATTGTATATAACTCCTGCACCTTCTCAAGAACACCCACCAAGTAGTACCAATAATCAACTCTTATTATAAACCTTCTAGATACAGTAGTTTAGGAAGTTTGGCTTCTTTCTCTGACAATACATATTAAGAAGTAATTTTTCAAATAAGGTTTGTCTGAACACTTATTAATGCCCTCAACATTTATTGAACAACTTTGTGCCAGGCTGACATCTGCTAGTCGCTGGCAAAAGATACCAAGTTGTGCTTTCCTTAAGTTTTCAAAGTAGGAGACAATTTTTTAAATTCTGAAATTGACCTGATAGGTGCTACTGAGAGCTCCAAGAAGCTACCTGCAGATGTAACAGGGAGACTTGCTCCCTCCAGTAAGGGTGGTCAACCAACGGTTCCCCTAAGAAAATGATTCTTGAGATCTGACAAATAAGTAGGGGCTCAACAGGTAAAAAGTGTGTGAGGGCAGAAAGAGATGAGGATGGGGAGAGCAATCTCGGCACGTACAAAAAAAAAAAAAATTGTGGGAGAACACCTAAGGAAAAAAAGGTTACTATAGTTCCAGTTCAGTGTGTAGTGAAGGAGAGAGAAAACTGGGCAATCAGGGGCCTTCAAAGCCATAACTATATTTATTCTAAGAGTAACTGAAAGCCACTTAAAGAGTTTTGAGCAGAATGTTGCCGTGATCACATCTGTATTTGAAGACTACCCTAGCGCCCTGTGAAAAACGAAATGCCCGGTTAGAAAGCTGTTGTTCTTTGTGGAAGGATGATTCTGAGGGTGGCGGGTTGTCGAGGGCTGAGGTTTAGAAAGTAAAATCCATACAACTCAGTGATGAAGTACATAAACTGAGAACAAGCTCATTGCACTTCCGAGTTCAAGTTAGTCATTTTTTTGAATTGGCTCGTAAAATAAATGAAAATAGGCCCATTCGATTCCAAACACTGAGGCTTATGAGTGAGATCCGTGGAATCAGCGTGTTTATTTCCTTAAGTAAAAGTCTCATTGTATTTTCATGGGCCCTTTGGAAATGCTCTCTGACGCATTACAGATTAGCGGAGGCACGTATTAAGGAATGTCGGAGTAAAGGCAAGCTCGTCCCTGGATCAAGGCTTGCGTCTCGGGAAGCCTGAAGTGCCATTAGGAGAGCTCCATTCACCGCTACAGACGTAGGTCCCTGGGAAGGCCCCAGAACTCGGCAGTCACTTCAGGTCAGGCAGAGCAGAAGCCGTAGAAAACTCTGGGCTCTATACCGGGACTCGTCCCAGCGACACGGACATATTCAGGTCCCTAGAGACTTCCCAGAGCCTTGAACCAAACCCCTCCCACTCACTATGGTGGCTGGAAAGGTCCTTGACTAATAGGCAGAGTATGCGTGGACGAAGGCGCACGCGCATTGAGGACTTCTAGGCTCAGCGAGGGGTTAAATCCTGCACTCGCAGGACTATGGATCCCCTTCTCAGACCGCCGTACTCCGTTTTCCTAAAGGCCTGTCACCCGACAAGTTTTTCCATTGGTTTAGAGACGGAAGGATCCGCCTTCCCCCTTTATCGATTGACTGCCCGTTCTCCCAACGGAATGGGAGGCGGGGCTTGGGCGCTTTCCGATTGCATCAGCTGGTCTTTTCCGGGACACGTGGCGCAAGCGCAGTGTTCCCGGGGCCCCAGCCCGCATTAAGTGGCCTCCGCTCACCTCTCTTCCAGAGAGTTGCTTTTGGGTTTCGTCTTCCCTTCGTGGTTTGTTGATGTCGGAAGAGAAGGACAGGAGTCCTTCAGGGAAGATGGGAGGCGAGGAGAAGTCGGTGAGCGAACTGAGTGGGACCCGGAGGCAGGCTGGGGCTCTGCTTGGTGTCCACGGTGCCCAACCAGGCGGAAAGAAGGAAGCGGCTCGGGCGGTGTGGGGCGGAGGGACCCGAGGGGGACGGTGGAGCTCCTGGACGATTTCTTTTGGGGAGAGAATGTGCATTTACAAAGTAGGGCGGGGCCTTGCAGGTCATCTCTAGGTCCATCGTCTCAGATGAAGAAACTGAAACCCAATGTGAGGTAGACTAGCTTAAAGCCAGACATCTAATTAGAAGCCGAGACAGAATTAGAATCTAGGACTCGGGACTTAACAGAGTAATATTTTTTATTCACCTTAGGCGGGAAGAACATTGCAGAACCTCATTTAATCCTAAAACCCTGTAGGGGTAAAGAACTTCAGTTTAAGGAAGGGAAAACCGAGTCCCGGAGATCTGACCCAACTTACCCAAGTTTGGGTGGTTTATAATAAGTAAGCGGTAGAGGCCCGGTGACCCCAGTTGTCAAACCTTAGAGAGGTTACACACTTCCCCTGCCTGGTGCTCTAGACATTCCTTATCACATTCACACATGCTGATCATTTCATTTTTGGAACTTTCATTTTGGTGTTATCCATTCCTTAGGAGCAACTCCCAGGTCACTTTCACACCACCAGGATGAGAGGTTTTTTTGTTTTGTTTTTGGTTTTTTTTTTTTTTTTTTTTTATGATCAGCAAATGTGAGGTATTCATTTTGCCAAGCACTGCTGGAAGATGAAGCTAAGCAGGTGAAAAGGACCTAGTGCTGACATTGAGGACTTCACAGCTTAGTGTGTGAGGCAGGAAGACAGTCATTGTGCAGTGTGATCAGCCCTGTGGGAGTACAGAAAGAGGGAGCGCCTGACTCTGCTTGGGCAGGGCTCCTTTGAGTTTGGTTAGGAAGTATGAGTCTAAGTTCACCTGGTAAACCAGGCAGGGCAGTGCTTCCCAGGTAAGGGTAGCAAGGGCAGTGGAAAGGCACACCCAGAAGTGTCTGCGAGGTTGCTTGCAAGGGATCAGCCTGAACGGGGGAGCTACAGCTCTTAGGAGGATATCAGGGATACTTGAAATTGTATTCTACAGGTGAAAGTTTTTTAAGCAGGAAAATGATAGATGTGGATTGTAGTTTTAAAGATCATTCTGGCATTGGGATGGACAGTGTTTTGGAAAGAGGTGAGGCCACAAGCAGGAGGCTGTTGCAGTAGTCCAAGTGAGAACTGGTGATGTCTTCAACTAAAGCAGCCTCTCTGACAGGATAACTCTCATAGAAGCCACAATTTTCTCATCAGTAAAATGAAGATATCCTCTAACTCAGGAATAGAATGGAGAAAATGCGTATGTGCACATTCTAAACTGTATAGATCAGATTTAAGGTGATAAATGGTGCCTATCCATAAACTTTTCTCCGTTTGTATTTTTTCACTTAAAAATAGTATCTTTATTGTTTTGTAACTTGTTTACTTTTTTTGCTTAATAGTCTATAGTCAACAGCTTTCCATGTCCACAAGTATTATGTTATGCCATTCTTAATTGTAGAGCATGTAGAGCTAACAAATACATGAGTTCTTTCTTCTATAATAATAATTATGCAATACCTAATATTTATTGAATGCTAACTGTGGGTCTAGTACTATTTTATGCATTACATGCATTAACTCCACTTTTTCAGTCCTTATAATAGCTATGAAGTAGGTTCTGTTATCCTCATTATACACATGAGGAAACAGGCAAAGAACAAGTAAGTATCTTGCTCAAACCCAATATTCTGTAACCAATACTTACAGCTCTGGTGCTGTCCTGCCTCCTGTCCCCTGCCTAGAAATGAGTCAGAGACGGATACTACATCAAACTATTGGACTTCAGGACATACCTATCCCAGCTGTCCCAGTCTCTGGAGTTGAATTTAATTAAACTACACTCTGTAGGTACTTTTCCTTCAACTGCTAAGTATCCCTCAGGAAGGTCATTCTGTAGCTTCCTTTCACAGTCCCATCCGTGTTCCAACTTTTGGGTTGAAGTTGTAGATTGCTTATACATAAATACATGATGCATACACTCACGTATTTTTTTCTGTTTTCATTGGAAATAGAGAACAGTTCCCCAACATCTTCCTAATTGTAGTAGTAAAGATGGAACAGAGTTCAGGGTTCTAGAGAAACCTGTTTTAGTGTCTTGACTCTATTACTTACTTACTAGCTGTATACAGATAGGCAAAATACTTTACCCTCCTTGGGTCTGTATTCTCATTTGTTTAAAAAAAAAAAAAAACAGAGAGGTATTTAGAACACAGAAAACCTTTCTGTTAATTTTCTCCTTCTTTTCCACTACTACTGTTCATTTGGGAAATATCCATATGACTAGAATCAAAAACATATAATCAGAAAAGTAGAAATATCTCATTCTTTTTCCATTTTAAACCTGCACACACCTGCAATTAATTTGCATCCCTCCTCTTACCAAAGGTACTTGACTAGTTACGTCATTTCTGTAGTAGAGCAAAGGCATATAATATTATAACTCTATTGGTTAGTACTTTATTGATTAGAATGGGCTTACATTATGCTCATTTTTTTTTTAAGATTTTATTTATTTATTTGATAGAGACAGCCAGCTAGAGAGGGAACACAGGCAGGGGGAGTGGGGGAGAAAGAAGCAGGCTCCCAGCGGAGGAGCCTGACGTGAGTCTCGATCCCAGAACGCCGGGATCACGCCCTGAGCCGAAGGCAGACGCTTAACGACTGAGCCAGCCAGGCGCCCCGACGTTATGTTCATTTTTTATCTATTGACTATAAATGACCCTGAAAGATTTATGAAACCCAGAATCCCAGAGTGGGAGAAGTTTTAGCTCAGCTTGAAATCAGAAGTCATATATTTTTTTATTTAGTTTGTTTTTTAAATTATACAAGTAATACATTTCAACATGTCCAACTGTTAAATGGATAAATAAATAATGGAATATTATTTGTCAATAAAGAAAGAATGAAATACTGGTGTATGTAACAGGAATGATCTTAAAACCATGCTAAATGAAAGAAACAGTCACAGATGACCACATATTGTATGCTTCCATTTCTGTGAAGTGCCCAGAACAGGCAAAAAGATAGAGACAAAGTAGGTTAGTGGTTGTCAGGGTCTGCGGGGGAAGGAAAAGTGGAGTGGCTGCTAATGGGTACAGTGTTTCCTTTTGGGGTGATGAAATGTTTTAAAATTGATCTTGGTGATAGTTGAATGAATACATTAAAAACCATTGAATTGTATACTTTATATGGGTGAAGTGTATGGTGTTGGAAAATACCTCAATAAAAGTGTTTGAAAAAAGTCTAAAGACCACAAACATATGGGAAACTATTATAGTCCCCCCTTCTTATTCCCTGTTCTGCCTTCAAAACTCCTTCACTGCTGATGATCATTTCCCTCCTTAGAGTGGACCACTGTCAGCACCTGGATGGGCATCTTTCCTGTGACTTAATGTGTGAACCTAGAGAAATCATCTAGCTTTTTCCAATTTAATTGTGTGTGTAAAATGGGAATGATAA
Organism: Ursus maritimus; assembly: GCF_017311325.1. NCBI lineage: Eukaryota > Metazoa > Chordata > Mammalia > Carnivora > Ursidae > Ursus > Ursus maritimus. Next base: position 37,780,308 of record NW_024423897.1, on the reverse strand, counting down.
TAATGTCAATCTCACAGGGTTGCCAAGAATAAGATGCGATTGTTTGTGGGGGAACTTTGTACATTGTAAAACTTTTTGTAGTGCCATCTGCTTTAGGATGTTTCTGTCTGAGCAGTGAAGTAAGGAATTCATTTCTGTGAAGATACTCTTCACAGTATCCCACAATGCATTTCATGGTTTCTTGACCTTGTGGACTGGATAATTCTTTGTTTGGGGAGGCTGACCTGTGCATTGTGGGATGTTTAATAACATCCTTGGTCTCTACCCACTATATGCCAGTTGCACCCCCCAGTTGTGACAGCCAGTGTCTGCTGACATTGCCAGGTATCCTCTAGGGGCAAAATTTCTTCTGGTTGACAACCACCAGTATAGACCAGCTCTATACTGGTTGCCTTTTTGCACACGACTTACTTTCTATGACTTCATGTACTTCTAATTAAAGACCACATTCCTTATCGTAACTCCATAACCTTTAGTGTTTGCTTCTGTCTAGTCTGTCTTAACTGACATGATTTTCTAAAACAATCTGTTTTAGTCAGCCTGGTTTTGTCATTCTCTCTCTCATCTTTTTTTCATTCTCTCAACATTTCCAACAGTTTCCTCCATTCTCAAAATCCAGTCTGTTGAAATCTTCATCCTTTAAAGTCAGTTGTCCTAACTTATTTAACATCTAATCATAGTGCTGCAGCTGTGTTCTTTCCTCCTTTGGGAGTTTCTCACATGTGTGTGCCTCAGTTTCCCTGGAGAGATTAAGTTTGCACATTGTAGGGATTGGGTCTTATGTTTGCTTCTTTCCTAGGTTTTAACAAAATCCTATGAGCACAGTGTCTCAGTAGTACTTGTAGAATGGATGGATATATATTACATTGATTTTTTTTTCTGCAAATACTACTGCTGAATAAATTGCATGCTTTTTTGTAGCCATATACTGAGTATATGTCCAGGCAAACTTGAAGCGAGAATCATAGGACAAGCAAAAAAACGAAATCTGAGGACTTGAATGTTATCAAGTAACTCCTCTCTACTTTTTGAAGACTTGCCCTTTTTGCAAGTTGTTAATTTGTCTTTGACAGTGGTGAACTTTTTTAGTCTTTCAAAATCAGATTTACTCCCCACCCCCCCTTTTTAAAATACATGCTAAATTAATATCCTCAGAACTCTTCTGGGTGCAGCATGAAGGGGTGTCAAATTAAGTAAAATATAAAATCTTATTTCTTCTTTGCTTATATAGGTAGGTGCTGGGGAGGAGAAGCGAAAGGAAGGAGGCAAGAAGAAGAACAAAGAAGGATCTGGAGACGGAGGCCGAGCAGAGGTGAATATTTTAGAGCCCTCTTATCAAAGATTGATAGGCGGCTGGAACTCTCTCAGACTTATTCTGTGTAACATTGTAATGGTTTACATGGCACTAGATGGAACACTTCAGGGAGAAGAATTGGAATGGAAAGTCTGAGGGGGGAAGAAGATTTGCAGCTGTTTATTATTGAAAAAGGAAAACAGCATCGAAGTACAATTGTAAGGTAATCTGTGGGACTAGATATGAAAATCAGAGAAAAAAAGTTGGAAAGAAGGGGATTGGTAATTACTCAGTTGCCAGATTGGATGCCAGCTGTCTGATCATTTCATTCAATGAAATAGTAAGAGGTAGAGACTTGATGTTTAAGCTTACACTGAATGCAACAGAAACCAAAGAGGGCCCAATTCCTTGACCCGTCACACTGTTTCCATGAGGACTTGCCACTAGGATTTGGTTTTGAGCCAAATAGATCTCCTTGAGGCCTCTCAGTTGTAAAGAAAATGCTTAGAGTCCACCCCCACCCCCACCGGCTTACACTAGGAGAAGAAGGCATTTCAAAAGTCAGTCCACAATCAGCCCGCTTTCTGGGTATTCTGCTTTAGGAGGCAGTTAAGCTCGTCTTCCCACTTTATTTTTGAAGTTGAACTGCTGTGAACCATGCTTCAGTTTTTGCTTTAGTCATTGCATTTTATTAGAGACTTCTTAGAAAACTCCCAGGATGCAGAAGCACAAAGGAGCAGCTTTGTAGAAGTGTCCTGTAGCACTGTAAACTGGCTTTACAGAGCTGCTCTTGTTAATGCCACGTTGCTAAATTTCTAGTGCTTTCTTTTACTGAAGGGTCAGTTGGTAGGTGATCAAGAACTAAGTGTTGCTTACAGCCTTACCTAACCATTTCTCTTAGGTTTTGTCCATTATAGTCCACTGTAATTGTGGGGGAAGTTGTTGATTGTGAATTTTAAAATTTACAAGGAAATAGAAAAATGTGTATGTTTCCTCATCTGTTTTTCATGCTTTAGTACAGTGTTATTCCATCACAGCTTGAGCATTACCCTACAAAGAGAAAACAAAAGGTGCAATTAAAGCACCCTTTCTTAAGTACAAGATGTGACCATATGTGCCTTAAATGATCTGTCTGGAAAAAGTTCACAGTGAGCTGTCCAAGACCTTTCCTCCTTCTCCGTGCTCCCATCACCTGTGTACTTGTTTTTCCTCCCTTCTAAGGGCAGTGTGCAGGTATTAATTCTTCTCTTTGAATTTGGAAGGAATTTTCCTTGAATGGGAGCCCTTAAGTCAAATAAGTTTGTAATTGGTTTGTTAAGAATTGTAAGTGAACATATAGTCTGACCAGCTGCACAGACCATCCCTTGAACAAGATTGAAACAAAATGGAAAAGCCATTGTATTTCTAGTATTGTTTATAGCTGTATGTGTCGTTTAGTTAGAAAAGGCCTTCAGAGAACGTCTTAAGAGGAAAAAAATCACCTTACGCAAATAGCAAATGGTAATAATTGTCCATTTAAGATAATTGACAGCCCACGTGTCTATTGTTATTTATATTTTTCTGTTTTTTAAAAAAAAGTCTTATAATGAAAATTGTAAGAAGAAAGCATTTAATTCCTTTTCTTACCTTAATTTAGGACAAGATTAAGCCAGTGCTTGGTGATTTGGGCAATCCATTTACCATATTGAATTAGTAATCATAATTTTTGTATTGTCTGTTTTTATTATTTCTTTCCTTTTTCTAAAGAGGAAAGCAAGTATTTACTGATGATTTATTTTCTCATTTGTTGTCTTGCAGTTGAATCCTTGGCCTGAGTATATTAACACACGTCTTGAGATGTATAATAAACTAAAAGCAGAGCATGATTCCATTCTGGCAGAGAAGGCAGAAAAAGATAGCAAGCCGATCAAAGTTACTCTGCCTGATGGTAAACAGGTCAATGCAGAGTCCTGGAAAACTACACCATATCAAATTGCTTATGGAATTAGGTATAAGCTACACCTATCTTGACCATCTATTATTTGTAACTAAACTTTTTTTTCCCTTATTATCTTGTCAGGTTTTATCGTCATAATATTTTTATGTTACAGTTTGTGTTTTTAATGTTTAATTTATACTACTTGGGATTTAAAAAAATCAAAATGATGTGGAGCTCTATACTCAAGATTCAAAGTTAAGGGGCACCTGGGTGGCTCAATTGGTTAAGTGTCTGCCTTCTGCTCAGGTCATGATCCCAGGGTCCTGGGATTGAGCCCCGAGTCTGGCTCCCTGCTTGGCGGGAAGCCTGCTTCTCCTCCTCTCTCTGCCTACTGCTCCCCTTGCTTGTGTGTGCGTGTGCGTGTGCGCTCTCTCTTTTTCTCTCTTTTTGTCAGATAAAGAAATAAAATCTTAAAAAAAGGGGCGCCTGGGTGGCTCAGTCGTTAAGCGTCTGCCTTCGGCTCAGGGCGTGATCCCAGAGTCCTGGGATTGAGCCCCGCATCAGGCTCCTCCGCTGGGAGCCTGCTTCTTCCTCTCCCACTCCCCCTGCTTGTGTTCCCTCTCTCACTGGCTGTTTCTCTGTCAAATAAATAAAATCTTTGGGGCGCCTGGGTGACGCAGTCATTAAGCATCTGCCTTCAGCTCAGGGCGTGATCCCAGCGTTCTGGGATCGAGTCCCACGTCAGGTTCCTCCGCTAAGAGCCTGCTTCTCCTCTCCCACTCCCCCTGCTTGTGTTCCCTCTCTCGCTGGCTGTCTCTGTCAAATAAATAAATAAAATCTTTAAAAATAAATAAATAAATAAAATCTTAAAAAAAAAAAACAACCTTAAAAAGTTCCTTAAAAAAAAATCAAAGTTAATTTTCGAGAGAGTCCTCTTTGGTCTTATCTTACAAAGGATTTTTTTTTACTTTATTATTATTTTTTTATTATAATAATATTTTTTTATTATGTTAGTCACCATACAGTACATCCCCGGTTTTTGATGTGAAGTTCGATGATTCATTAGTTGTGCATAACACGCAGTGCACCATGCAATACGTGCCCTCCCTACTACCCATCACCAGCCTATCCCATTCCCCCACCCCCCTCCCCTCTGAAGCTGCCCTCAGTTTGTTTCTCAGAGTCCATAGTCTCTCATGCTTCATTCCCCCTTCTGATTACCCCCCCCTTACTTTATCCCTTTCTTCTCCTACCGATCTTCCTAGTTCTTATGTTCCATAGATGAGAGAAACCATATGATAATTGTCTTTCTCTGCTTGACTTATTTCACTTAGCATTATCTCCTGATCTTATCTTACAAAGGATTTTATATTATTAGTTCTTCTACTTTGATTGTAAATATCACAAAACCAAGTAGACAGTGTTTCACCTATTTTGACTTAAATGTCTGTTTTGAAGTTAAAAATGAAGGTAGAACATCTCACATGGGGAAGTTAAGAAGCTAATATATGACACATGAAAATAATATACTATTTTTATAAATCCAAAGGACCATGTCTGATCTTAAAACTTGGTTGGGAAGAAACAACAGAATTAGATGCATACTTTGTAGTAGAGTCAGGCTTTCTTACTCTGATATAATTGGGATTAATAGCTGTTACTAGGAAATGAGAAAGATGGGAAAGCATAAACTGATGCACACATCTAATACCAGGTGTTGGCAAACTGTGGTCATAGCCTACTTTAGTACAGCCCAAGAGCTAAGCATGGTTCTTAAATGGTTTGAAGAAAAACAAGAAATCTAAGATGTGACAGAGACCATGTGTGGCCCAGTCTGAAATATTTATCTAGCCCTTTACAGAAAAAGTTTGCCCACTTCTGTCTTAAACATTTTAATTTAAAACATGTAAATATATATTTATTCACTATGTCCTTCACCCTATATATAATTATTTCTGTTTATTTTTACTATTTCATTATATGTTGATTTGGACCACCTGCAATCACCATGTGAAATGGTTGATTATCATCAATTTCATACTGTTGAACCTAAGGCCTAAAAGAGCAAGTACATGAAGAGGTTTGGGAACCAACCTAGCTGCTTAGCAGTAAGCCCACTATGCAGCTGGTGAGTGTAGAAGCCGTAGGCCTAATGAGCCATGAATCCTTATTGTGCTATGGACACTAGTTAGTACTTTTTACAAAGAAAATGGAGTGTTTCAGTTAATTTGACCACTGCCTAAGGTACTTCTATCTTACTCCAGAGGAAGTAAGAAGGAAATTGTAATATCAAGCAGCTTTCCATGTGAGATCATGAATAACTGGATAGACCTCTAAATATAAGTTCAACCTTTCATTTTAGAGGTAAATTTCATGGGCATTTTGATGAAGATATTCCTCCATTGTTGCACACTGAGATTGTAGCTGTGTTGGTATTAAAATTCAAGCCTCTATTAGTCCAGGAACTTTTTCTTGACATTCTGCAATGTTGTCCTCCAGATTACATTGTAGTTTTATCAAATAATCAATTAGAACTACAGAAATTTACAGAAGGCATTGATCCGAAAGTGAGGGTGCTTTATGACATTTTTACAAAAGTCCAGAATGAATTCTTGCTGTTGAGTGAAAAATTACAGCATGAGTAACAGACTGTTGAAAGGTTTGAATGATCAGTTGTGAATACAAAAGGGAAGAAAAAAGAAGGCGTGCTCCATTTGCTTCAAAAGGTTTTTCTTTGAAGTTTTGTTTTGTTTTAAATCTGAAAGTTTAGATACTTTATCCCTCTTTGGAAAATTGAAATAATCTAATATGGTCTGTGCATATCTACATTTTCAAAGTAACTCTGCTGTTAGCATCTCAAGGCACCATTTTGGACCCTGAGAGAAAAAACCATTTTCTTTCCAAAGAATATAGAGAATATTAGTCACCTTTTGGTCAATTCTTTAATCTGAAAACTTTTACACCAGTATTATAAATTACATTTCTCTCTGCCACATCCATGTATGTCTTATGAAATGTGTATATTTTTTTCATTTTATTGGCTTTATATGACCTAAGAAGGAAAGAAAGCATTAGATGTAATCTGTGGGAAATTCAGTGAATTTGAAAATGGGAAAGGAATTTATTGTTTGCCTTCTGTTAGTTCTGTCCTGATCCTTAAGTGGGGAAGGTTGTTTGTGCTTAGATGTACTTATAAAGAGTAAGAAGAGAGCCATCCACCACTGCAAGTCTAGCCAGCTGAAGCCTTCAGGTGGTAGATTTATTTAAGACTAACAGTACAGAGACTGTAAACTTTTCCTTCATAGTGTCGAGCGTTGTCTGCTTTTGTTGAGTTGTCTAGGCTATTACAGACTGTCACTTCTCTAGCTACACATTGAGACCTATAATCTGATTCATCTTAGCTTTCTAACCACGCAGCTTTCCGAACCTTTCTTAACTCACATCTCCCTCGTCCAGAGTGCCATCTCCTCTCCTTTTCTTCCTGTCCAGGTCTTCTCATCCTTCAGCCCCTCATTACTATATCATCAGAGCCTGTCCAGACTAATCTGACCTGTGTGCTACTTTCCAGTCCTCAAAATTTCTGTGGCTCTTACACTTGGTGTGGTCTGATAGTGTGGTCTTAATCACTTGGCGATAGTTTATATTGTTTACTCTGTGCTGTGTGTGTAGATGACTTTTTACCTTTTTATATATTTTTTTAAGATTTTATTTATTTATTTGTCAGAGCAAGAAAGAGCACAAGCAGCATCAGGCAGAGGGAGAAGCACGCTCCCTGCTGAGCAAGAAGCCCAGTGTGGCACTCGATCCCAGGACTTTGGGATCATGACCTGAGCCGAAGGCAGACGCTTAACCGACTGAGCCACCCAGACACCCTGTAGATGACTTTTTAAATCCATATTATAAACAAGTTTTATTGAATAGTCCTTTTTTTTTTTTTTTTACTTATATGCTTGTTAAAAAACATACTATCTTAGGCATTTACAGAATTTATTCTGTGGTTAGCATTACCTCACAGAAGAGATCTATCACAGATTTCAAGTAGGAGGAAGAGCAGAGGAGTTACTTAGTAGCCCCTCTTTTTCTTTTTTGGAGTCTAAATAGCTTGGCTTTGTGGAACACTTTATTTGGAGAAATGAGAAGATTAATCAAACCACGGAAAATTGTTTATCACAGTTGTGTCTGCTTAAATAAGAGGCATTGAATGTAAAATAATAATGTTCCAGATTTTTGAGATCGTCTAGTTATACTTGGGTATATTTTGGGGGATTGTTGCTTTTTCCATTTTATTTCAGAAAGCTATAATATATATAAGTAATATATGTAGTGTTAATATAGAATATATATAGTGTTTATTTTCCTATTCTTGTTCTCAGATTAAGTGTTGTACTACAGAAGATTCTTTTTTACATTCTTTTGTTTATATATATGCTTGTGTGTATATTTTTTAAGTCAAGGCCTGGCTGACAACACCGTTATTGCTAAAGTGAATCAAGTTGTTTGGGACCTAGACCGTCCTCTGGAGGAAGATTGTACCTTGGAGCTTCTCCAATTTGAGGATGAGGAAGCTCAAGTGGTAAGTTTTTATTTAGTAGTCACTGAATTTCAAGATAAAGGTTCACATTTCCAGTCTCTGTCTGCTCCCACTGTCAGTGGGTTTAGAGTTTATTGGTGTTTCACTGTCATATTTGAAATCTTCATTTTATCTTTCATTTAGGGAAGCAGCACAAAAGAGCTTGCCTTGTGTATTTAAGAAGTGAACTTGAGTAAATTTATTTTCATTACTGGATACTTCAGTGAGAAAAATGTTCTGGGAAATTTTTAAATTTTTATTAAAAATTGGCGAAGCAAGTAAAAATTGCTTCTACCCTGTCAGTCAACACTTAAGCAAGATGTATAGATTTTACAAGTAAAATTGAACGTTTCTTTAAACTACTATCCCTATTGGACAATTAATTTCCATATTTTCCTCATCTTAAAATGCCAATCTGCTTGAAAGCACTATAAAAATCAGCCTGCATTTGATGGCAAGGTTTTCTTCTTATTTCTCCATGATAGTATACCATATAAAGATTTGTTTTATTATGATAGTTTACTTATGTATGTGTATCAGTGGTTTTCAGATGTATTCTGTATTCCTTAAGTTTTTTTAATGAAAATTTAAAAAAAATCATTTTGGTACCTTACAAATCTTGAAAATATAGCTTTGGGTATATTCTGACTCATCTGACCACCTTAAAAACCAAGTATAGGGGCGCCTGGGTGGCTCAGTCATTAAGTGTCTGCCTTTGGCTCAGGGCCTGATCCCAGGGTCCTGGGATCGAGCCCCGCATCGGGCTCCTCTACTGGGAGCCTGCTTCCTCCTCTCCCACTCCCCCTGCTTGTGTTCCCTCTCTTGCTGGCTGTCTCTCTCTCTCTGTCCAAAAAATAAATTTAAAAAAATCTTAAAAAAAAAAAAACAAGTATAGATGACCCCTGAACAATATGAGTTTGAACTGTGCAGGTCTACTAATATAGAGATTGTTTTTCTATAAATAAATATCTGTAAGTATTTTTTGATAAAGTAGATGTCTTTTCCATATGATTTTCTTAATACCTTTCTTCTCTAGCTTACTTTATTGTAAGAATACAGTATGTAATGTATATACCATACAAAAATGTGTCAGTTGACTATGTTATCAATAAGGCTTCTGTTCAGTAGTAGGCTACTACTAGTTAGGTTTTTGGAGAGTCATGAGTTATACTAAGGTCTTTGATTCCATGGAAGGTCAGCATCCCTAACCCCTGCATTGTTCAAGGGTCAGCTGTGCTGCCATCAGATTTCAGTGTCCATCTGTTTGTCCTTGTGTTTTATAAATGAGTTGTAGGGATAAGTTAAAGCACCTTAGTTGTTTGCAGCCAATAAGGAAAAAGAGTGTAATTCTTAAGTAATGTCCCACATCTCAGTAAGGGCCCCAGCATAGCACATGGAATGTGGGATATAGACACATTGTCTCAAAAGACCCTGGGTCATTACAGTCAGTAAGACAGTCACGTGAGTGGCAGTTGTTTTCAGGGAACAGAATCCATCCCTTTTAATTAATGATGCTAATTTGAATTTAATTAGTTTGGAAACAACTAAACCAGACGATCTCTAAGTACAAATGCAACTTAGTAATGAAACCCTCTTAAATTGTTTTGGCTCTGCATAGAATCACACCAAAGTTTATACCTTTGTAAATTTAGATTTTTCATGTCTTGGGTTTATTTATAGTGAATTTTATGTATCTTTTTCAAGGCAGCTTTATTAATTTACAGTATAAATGTTCAAACTCAGACCATCCCATTTTTCTTTGCATTTTCAGGTATATTGGCATTCAAGTGCTCACATAATGGGTGAAGCCATGGAAAGAGTCTATGGTGGGTGTTTATGTTATGGTCCACCAATAGAAAATGGATTCTATTATGATATGTACCTTGAAGAAGGGTAAGTTATGTAACTGAATAAAAAATAAGTAAATTCTGAATTACTCAGAGTCCATACATCATTTTTAAAGAGTTCTCAATAAGGAAGGAATGATAACAAGCTTACTGCTTAATAATCACCACATATTTCCACTATCAACACTTCAAGTGGTGGGGCACCTGGGTGGCTCAGTCAGTTAAGCACCTGCCTTCTGCTCGGGTCATGATCCCAGGGTCCCAGCATGGGAGCCTGCTTCTCCCTCTCCCACTCCCCCTGCTTGTGCATTCACACACACTCTCTCTCTCTCTCTTCTCTGTCAAATAAATAATAAAAATCTTTAAAACAAACAAACAATCTTGAAGTGTTGTAGTAACCAGTGAAGTGCTAGTAACTTACAAGGGCTCTGTTATAGATCGATGGAGGTAGAGCCCTAAGGTATGTTGGGAAATAAAATGAAGCCAGTCACAGAGTTGGTGGAGGGAGGATTCACTAGTGAGACAGTCTCCATGATGACCAAGGTAGAAGCCACTGAAAATATAAAATATAAAAATAATATCTAGTTTAAAATTGTGACAGGAGGGTCTATTTTTTTATACTGAAACTCTCACATTTTTTTAAAGAAGTAATCCTCTAAGCTTCTATGTGAGTAGAATAGAATGGAAAGAGATTAATTGTACTTCCTTTTCCTTCAGGGGTGTGTCCAGCAATGATTTCTCTTCTTTGGAGGCTTTATGTAAGAAAATCATTAAAGAAAAACAAGCTTTTGAAAGACTGGAAGTAAAGAAAGAAACTTTACTAGAAATGTTTAAGGTAAATTGAGCTGTAACATACGGCCTGCACTTCTGTATCCTCTGTAATGTTACTTGAAGTTGTCACACGGGGGTTTAGTGTATTAAGTTGAAGCCTGTTCTTTTCTTTAGAAAAATGTAACTGTTTTTAGAACATGAAGTATTGACATGTTTATTTTCCTACAGTGCTTTGATAAGATGTATTTTGAGTTATATTTTAGCTGTAATATTTAGAGATAAAAATTAAAGGGAGGGTTTTTTAAAAAACAATTTTTCCTATTTTTAGTACAATAAGTTCAAATGCCGGATACTGAATGAAAAAGTGAATACTCCAACTACCACAGTCTATAGGTAAGAATGTCAAATGTCATTAAATGTAACTAACTGGTGTATATGTCATTTTAAGTCTTTGTTAAACTACCTTTCTTTTTATCTCTAGGTGTGGCCCCTTGATAGATCTCTGTCGGGGTCCTCATGTCAGACACACTGGCAAAATTAAGACTTTGAAAATACACAAAGTAAGCAATGTAACTTTAAAGACTATATGAATGTATTTCTCTAGTATGGGTATGTGTTTAAACTTCTGTTGGTTTCTTTTTCTGCCTATTTTTCTGTTGCAAACGTAGGGATGGATTTTTTTTCTCATGCTATTGATTGCTCTGTGTCACTTGTCTCTTTTAACTGAAAGTCTGAAGCAGGGACTGAGTTAGCATTCATCACCAGCGCACATGGGGAGGGAGCTTTAGGGGATTCCCAGAAATCACCCAGTCATGGTTCTAAGAGCTTTGGAACTTACTATTAGTATGTGCTTTTGCCCTGTGTTTGTCTAAAGTAGTAATTACTTTGTGCCTTTTAACCAAACTAGTCCTGCCAGTTTTCGCCAGTTCATAAATATTTCATGGGTGTTTATTCAAATGCACTTCAAATTATAAGAATAAATTGGGTCATTTCAAGATATTTTTTGTTGGTTTACTTTCCGTGTTTACTTAATCATCTTGTGGGAGCTGCCTTTGCATCTCATCTTTGTGGAGTTGTGGTTTCAGTGGGTAATTGAGAGGGAGGTATTTTTGAGGGAATTAAACAGCCTGCTTTGTACTCTAGCCGGGCTTCAGAGCAACTGTGAGATGCTTAGTAGGTGTGCACTTTTTATACCATTTTTCTTGTCATAAGGAGTACTATGAATTTGATTCATAGACCACTATAAGAAATAACATCTAGTTCAAAATAAGTGAGATATTAACAGATTTGAATATTGTTTCATGGTTAATCTTTGTTTTCAGAATTCCTCCACATACTGGGAAGGCAAAGCAGATATGGAGACTCTCCAGAGAATTTATGGCATTTCATTCCCAGATCCTAAAATGTTGAAAGAATGGGAGAAGTTCCAAGAGGAAGCTAAAAACCGAGATCATAGGAAAATTGGGAGGGTATGTTAAAAAAGAATAATAATGTTTCTAGACTGAATTTTCTGTATTTTTATTTGCAACTTAGTTGTATTAAGTACTAGGAATTTCCTTTTAAAAAGAGACTAGCTTTCTAGTAGTTATTGTGCTGTGTCCTAAATAATCCAGAAATTACTTACTGATTACCTTATTGTTATCTTACTTATTGCTTACTGTCCACATTATCTTTGTAGGATGTGCTCGGTACCACCCAAAGACTCATTTTAACTACTGCTTTTATTGAGAACAAATACTGATGACCTAGTTTCCTGTGAAAGAAGCATAGCAGTGTTTCATAGAGCTGGGAGAGACTTTGGAAATTTCCTGGTCTCACTGACTTATTTTAAAGATGTGGAAACTGGTTCCCTTAAAATTAACCTACTTTTTGCTCAAGGTGACCTAGCAAGTCACCAGTGAATACTGTGGTGTCATTTTCTTTATCCCTCTACCCCTCAATGTTTTCTAAACTAGAAATTAGGTTTGATAAAACATGCCTTTCTAAAATTGTGTTCACTCTGTGCCATCTCCTACTCTGCTGTCTCGATGGCCTGAAATAAATTCCACTGGTGAGGAAGCACCAACAGTTGGTGGGGTCCCTCCCTGAGAATTTTGGGCATTTGTTGGCGGAGTGGCAGACAGTAGGGTAGGAGGGTGTGCTGCTTTCACTGAGACCCAGAGTCAGGCAACTTCATCAGCATCTTCTCTTTCATTATCGCTGTCCTTTTCCTGGTCTCCTTCCTGCTGCTCTTACTTATAAAAAAAAGAAAAAAGAAACAGTATTCACATCTCAGAGCTTTGAGGAAATTAAAACTGAGAGATCCCACTGTGGATAGTTGAACTAAGACCCCTGCTCCAGGTCATTCTTGGGTAAACTTGACTGGATTCAGGAATGTAACAGGCAGGGAATGTACTTAAGGCTAAGCTGTAAATCAGCTGCAGTTCTGTACTATTGAATTGTACACCAGAAATGTTACAGTGTTTTCTTTGATTCGGGAATGGCACACATTAAAATATGAGCTATCATGGTTGTATTCTGAACTCAGGAACACTGAGGTTTATGTTGATGTTACGTGCATATATAAACATTCTTTTGCTTCTCTTTTTACTCAGGACCAAGAACTATATTTCTTTCACGAACTCAGCCCTGGAAGTTGCTTTTTCCTGCCGAAGGGAGCATACATTTATAATACACTTATTGAATTCATCAGGGTAAACCATATTCATTATTTTCTTCTGTAAATTTAGGATATAAGTTGATTATATTAAATAAGGTCTGCTAAAAGGAAAAAATAATCTTGTATTTGAGAAGAAACATTTTAAAGGAATAAAAATGCAAGTGTGAATTTTCATAAAATTTTTTAAAAATTCCTTCCTCCTGGGGCAACTGGGTGGCTGTCCGTTAAGCATCTGGACTCTTGATCTCAGCTCAGGTCTTGATCTCAGAGTCATGAGTTCGAGCCCCACAAAAACAAAAAACAAAATTCCTTCCTCCTAGTACATGACTTTGTCCTTATACGTGGGTATGTACACAACAGAGAAGCTCGTGAACTTGAAGTGGGAGCTGTGTATGCTCTTTGACCATTTATATTTTCCTCAAAAAAACAAGTTGGTCTTTACATTGCTTTTTTATTCTTTATAAAATACGAAGTCTTTCAAGCTCACTCAGGTTTATAGGGAATAATACCACCACCATCTGCATACTCACCACCTGATTTACCACACACGTGCATTGGGCTATATTTGCTTCAGATTTTTTATTTAAACAAAGTAATACATACAAAGAAAAAAAGCTCCCTTTTAGGACCACTTTTGATTCATTTCCCTCCTTTCCTAGAAGAAACTACTATTTGAAGTGAGCATAGATTCATGTTATTTTATATCTACCCCGTACATATATACCCTAAATTATTTATGTTTGTGTAGTTGAAATTTACATATGTGAAGTCTCATGTGTATCAGTCTTTGTAATGCAAAAAATCGTAATATTTTAAAAATCCTGTTTATTTTCACTTGTTACTTATTCTGTTCTTTACCACACTAGGCCCATTCCTTTAGTGGTAGACACTGATGTAATGTCTAATTTTCTCATATTACTGATCGTACAGTAGTGGCATTGTTTTGATAGGCCTCCTTATGTATGTGTGCAGGAGTTTCCTCTTTGTTATATACCTCCAAGTGGAATTTCTAGATTATAACATATATGCATCTTGAATTTTACTGGATAGTATAAAACTGCTCTTTCAATTTTCCTCCCACCAGAAGTATGAACTTCTCTGTTTCTTACATGTGTATCGTGTTTGTTTTCTAACAGAGCGAATATAGGAAACGAGGATTCCAGGAGGTGGTCACCCCAAACATCTACAACAGCCGACTCTGGATGACGTCGGGCCACTGGCAGCACTATAGCGAGAACATGTTCTCCTTTGAGGTGGAGAAGGAGCTGTTTGCTCTGAAACCCATGAACTGCCCTGGACACTGGTATCCAACAGCTTTTGAGTTTCTGTCAAAGATTTTCCCATGCTGCAGTTGGTCCTGGATTGCTCTCCCTCCTTTGAAAGAATTTTTGTTTAAAACAAATTGTGGAATCAGAAGAGTATTTAAATGCAACGTTATTGTGATATAATAACATCTTTCGTGCCCCGTTCGATCCTCAGATATGTAGACATTCAAGAATGGCAGTGGGGTAATAGCGAACAGGCAGAATGTAAAAGAGGGGGACTGAATGTGGACATAGCCAATTCTCCAGATGTATTATTTTTTTCTTAAATATGTTCTTTTAAAACCTGCTAATGAATTGACATCCTTGGGAGATCTTCCTTGCTTTGCAGTTATTTCACTTTCTATCCTTGAAAGTTAGATGAAGAGTGACTTCGGGGGAAGCCTAGGGAGAGCTGTGGCTGCCGGTAGCTCGGTATCTACAGCTCCTAGCAGCAAGGCCTCGACGGTGAGGGTACGAGGAGTCTCCGTAAGGGATCTGGGTTATAAGTCAGGTAGCCGACCAGGTTTGGCTCTCAGTTTTCCAGATTCTGTAAAGTTGCTGAAGCACCTTCAGACAGACAGAACTCAAGCAATTTGGGGAGTGACAAGAAAGCACAGTCTTTAGTTTCCAGTGTATTAAATGATTAGTATGGAGCTAAGATTTTTTTTTTTAATATGAACATTAAAGGCAGTCCTCAAATCATGGAAATATTGAGTACAAGGATTTGACTCCAGACCCATGGGAAGCAGTTTTTATTTTCACTTAGTTGTGGATGGTTGTATTATAATTTATTTGCTGTTTTATTCATGTAAGTGCTTACATTGTGGTATGAAGTCCAGAATTTGAGAAATGTTTCTTGTATGGACAGCCTTTTGTATAATAGAAAAGCAGTTTTATGCTTGTGAAATTAAATATCAGTGGGTTTTAATTTTCTTTTTTCTTCAGCCTTATGTTTGATCATCGCCCAAGATCCTGGCGAGAGTTGCCTCTGCGGATAGCCGATTTTGGGGTACTTCATAGGAATGAGCTGTCGGGGGCACTCACAGGACTCACGCGGGTACGAAGATTCCAGCAGGATGATGCTCACATATTCTGTGCCATAGAACAGGTATTGTGAGGTTCTGTGGGATAAAATAATTTGAAAGAATTGTGAAAAAAGTCACGGAAAGTTACCACTGCCTTTTTTTTTTTTTTTTTTTTTAAAGATTGAGGATGAAATAAAAGGTTGTTTGGATTTTCTACGCACAGTGTATAACGTGTTTGGATTTTCTTTTAAACTGAACCTGTCAACTCGCCCAGAAAAATTCCTCGGAGATATTGAAGTATGGAATCAAGCTGAGAAAGTAAGTTTTGTTTTTCAGCATGCTTGAATACTATTTGACTGAAATGAACTTGTTCCAAGAAACCAAACCTCTTTAAATGGCTAAAAGCAAGAGAAAATTGAAACGGTTCCTAGGTTTGAGCAAGCTAGTTTTTTTATGGATGATTTTATATTACAAATGGTTGAGTATTTTTTCAGTCATCAAGCTGTAACTTACAAAAGGGGGGGAATTGGAGGAAAGTCGTCCAAAGATAAAAACTTCCAGTCATGAGAACAGCAGATAACAGGGACGTGATATGCATCGTTTGACTGTAGCGAACTCTGATGTGTGATACGCAGGAAGATTGGTCGGAGAGTAAATCCTGGGAGTTCTCATCACAGGGAACACATGTTCTTTTTTCTTCTGTCTTTTCTTTTTATTGTGTCTGTCTGAGAAGATGGATATTCGCTGAATCTAACGTGGTAATCATTGTACAGTATATGGAAATCAAACCGTTGTGCTGTACTGCTTGAACCTATACAGTGATGTATGTCAGTTATTTCTCGGAAAAGGGGATTTGTACGTGAGTATGTTAAGGTAGACAGAATTCTAACACAGAGAATAGGGACTCGTGAAAGTAATTAGCATAGTTTTAGCCTTAGATCAGGCTGGAAGAAGGGAAGTTGCAGATAACAAAAATAATCATTTTGCTTTATCCTTAGCAACTTGAAAACAGTCTGAATGAATTTGGTGAGAAGTGGGAGTTAAATCCTGGAGATGGAGCTTTTTATGGTCCAAAGGTCAGTATGAAAGTATATTTGAGTAGTGTGATTTTTATTTTGGGGTGAAGAAGACATACTTTAAGTTAGAAAGAAAGCCAGTCCCGTTATAACTACTGAGTTCAGCTTTAATATAGACAGCATCTTAAAATAACCCAGTCTTTACTTCTTAGATTGATATACAGATTAAAGATGCAATTGGTCGGTACCACCAGTGTGCAACAATCCAGCTGGATTTTCAGTTGCCCATCAGATTTAATCTCACTTTTGTAAGGTGAGTTTCTGGTGTCTGCTCTGAGTATTTGTCTTTAGGGGAATATAAAAGAATATATAAAGTAAAACAAATTTTTTTTTCTATGTAGCCATGATGGTGATGATAAGAAAAGGCCAGTGATTGTCCATAGAGCCATCTTGGGGTCAGTGGAAAGAATGATTGCTATCCTCACTGAAAACTTTGGCGGCAAATGGTAATTTTTGTCATTGTTTTTGTCTGGGCAGTGTAAATTAACTAGAAGAAATGTCTGCTGTCCAGTTAAGTTATGCAGTAGAAAAGGAGAGTGATCTGATTGGTCACTTGTAATTAATGACAAGTGTTCACTGAGGAATCATAATCTAAACTGCAATTTTTGCTTTAAGAGTAATTATTAGTAATTATTTTGATTTCAGAACTTGATTTGTTTGAATGTTATATAATACTTTCTAACTAGGAGTTTCTATATACTAAGAAGCACATCTGTTGTTTTGGGATTAATATGGTTTTGATGTTTTTGTCTGAGTATTGCTGTTGAGTATTGCTGGTCATAATAAGCAAGTATTTTGACATCCTTTAGAAGCCCAATTACTTTTTTAATTGAAAGTATAGACTCCAGACTGATCAACATATTTTGTCTTGTTCCTACAAGATTATGCTTTTCTTGCCAGGATATGAGCACATGACTTCCCTTTTATTTTTAAGCAGTTTTGTCTGGGCCCACAGTTTGTAAAGACAGTTGAAAGTCACAGAAGGTTATAAAACACCCATTTTGTAGAGTCTGCCATATTAATTGTATTGATGCAGAACTTTTGTAAAATGTAAATCTGTCTTATATATTGTAGTCATTTTAGTTTTATTTCTAATTTGGTTAGTTCGGTCTTAAAGGGGAGTTTGTCATACTTGTCAGTGAAGTGAGATCATCTCTTTTCAGTTCTGTTTCACAAAATCAAATCGAACATAGAAAACATTTTCTACATGGTTTCTAGAGACTGGGCGATCCTCAGCTCATCGCTCTGTCAAACCTGTGATAAGTGGGAAAAAGCCAGTTGAGGGAGATTTAGTTCCTTTTCCCTATAATAAAACAACTGAAACTAGAGGGGTGATTAAGAGAAGCTCTAGTCCTAATGTCTGCGGCATATGGAGGATTTGATACCTGAAATACTCCACAGGTAGAATTATAAATGGTCTGTTTTTAATAAGAAGTGAAAACATAGGGGAGCATAGGGTGGTCAGGCTTGCCAGACTCTGGACATATCAAATGAGGCGCTACAGGTCACAGTCTGCCTTTAAAAAAAAAAAAATGTGAAAACACATTCTTATCAAACATCATCACCAGTTATTATCAGTTACAATTCGCTGAATCCCGCAAAATGGATCTTGAATAACGGAAGGCATGGTCTGGTCCATGTCCCCCGTGAACAGTGATTAATAAGAGAATGTTGAACAGTGAACCACTAAATGCAGCTCTTTTCAGCCCCTGTGGCAGCTGGCGCATGATGTTCCGTTTCCTGATATGTTGATGTGCAAGAATAATCCCTGCCCTCAATGTGCTTCGCCATCCGCCTAGTAAATCAAACCTTAGTTATGGATTTTCTTGATTGAAGACTGCCTCTCTGCTCCTGAGTCTCCTCCCTTTAGTCTTTATTGGATATAAGTGGCAGGGGGAGAGTTTTTTAAAGTGGCCCTTACATATTTCAGGAAAAGATACTGAAAAATAGACTAAGAAATGTGCCATCCTTGTTTAGGACAGGGCCCCAGTTCACATTAAATATTTTTAATTTCTTCTAAAGGCCCTTCTGGCTGTCTCCTCGCCAGGTAATGGTAGTTCCAGTGGGACCAACGTGTGATGAATATGCCCAAAAGGTAATCCTTAAATACGAATTTTCTTTCAGTTTACTGTCACTTGGTTTTTTAAATCTCGTAAGATATACATATCCTTGGTAGATCAAGCCACTTGTGGTATAGAGAAATGTTACTATTTCTGAACAGTTTACATTACCTCTTTGATACTTTCCTACATGTTTCATGATCAGAAGACGTAATTTGGATAATGTTTTATATACTCATATATTCTAATGTTTAGTATGAGGAAATACTGAATGCCCAGTATGATACGTAATTTCAGATACATAATGCAGTTTAAGCTGCTCTTTGACTCAAATAATTTTGTTTCATATTGTAATGTAAATTTCTTCAATTATTTGTTAATTTTTTTTTGGTTAATGGCATGCCAGATCCATGTTTTGCCCTACCCACCAAAAAACTACCTTACTAACAGATTTGTAAATATCCATTCATACTTCACACCTTAAAGACTAGAACATTCTGTTCTATGATAGGGACAATTGCATACTCAGGAATTTCAGATCATTAAAAGTTATGTTATAAATAAGCATTGTTTCATAATTACAAGCTAAACGTAATAAATTGGCTAGTTAAAACAGATCTGAATATCAGGGAACAATATCTTAAAAAATAACAATATCTTAAAAAATAAACAATATCTTAAAAAAACTGTCAAGTTTCTAGATCATCAGAATAAATTGCACTCAGGTCTTAACTGTCTTTAAAAAATATTCATGAACATTAGACCACCTGAAAAGCAAACCATTCAGACATACTGTATTTCTGTTACTGCACACAATAGTTTTAGTTATAAATGATGAAAATCAGTTATGTCCCATGGTTAATTGATTGTACTTTCTCTTATTTGCATTATGAAAGCTCACATGGTAGGAGAAAGGTCTGTAATTAAATAACTCATTTCTTGACTGTGACAATACGGACTTCCCCTGGTTCCATCAGCAGTGGGGGTGGCATTTGGAATTATGCGGGCGTGGGGTTTTTAGTTATATTGACTGGACAGGGGTAGGGGAGCACTACTACTGATACTTAATGACTAGAGACCAGAGGTGCTAAACAGCCTGTGATTATCATTCCAGTTCCCCAGTTACAGAGTAGTGCACACAAGGGCCCATGTTAAGAAACTAAAACACTGGGGCTTTGTTCTTTAAAATAGCTTACAGTCGAAAGTATAGTCTTATTCTGGCACTCTTATTAAACTGTGTGTGGACCTTTCTGAAATTTGCGTACTTAACAAAAATCCCTATTGGTTAATGACCACATAGACATAACAGCGTATTAGTAAAATGAAAATGGTTTATTCAGATCTTTTTGTCCTGTTAGTGGTAACTCGTTGTCAGGTAGATGGAAATTTTAATCTAGTTTAATTTAACTTACAACTAATAAAATTTAATGTAGTGTTGCTTTTTTTAGAAAGGAAAAATATTGAAAACATTGTTTACTATTTAGTATACAAAAACTTAAGATGGTAAAATGGAACTGGTATTTTTGAGGGGAGAAAAAAAGGCATGGAATAATAATCTCTAATGTAGATTGCCAACTTTAGATTCCTGTAAGTTTATTTCAAGAAATTCCAATTTGATCTTTGCCTCTGGCTCCTTCATCTAAGAAAGTTTCTTTTGGGGGCGCCTGGGTGGCTCAGAGTTAAGTGTCCAACTCTTGATTTTGGCTCAGGTCATGACCTCAGGTTCACGAGATCGAGCCCCATGTCTGTTTAAGATTCTGTCTTTCCCTCACCCTCTGCCCCTCCAACCCTCACCCCTGCTTGCACGCTGTCTTTAAAAAACAAAAACAAAAACTTGCTTTTAATCAAAAAGGAAGTACCTCTTCAAAAAGTAAAAAAACTACTTTTTAGTATTTCTTGAACTTGATTTTTTCTTTTATTTTACATAAATTATTCTTGTACAGTTCTATTTTTTTTTCTTATAGAGTTCTGTTTAGCTTAGTTTAGCTTAGTCATATACATACATAGTTATTATTAAAGAAACAATTAGTGTTAAAACAATTTTGTGGCGGTTTGTATTCCATTCTCTAGAAACACAAAAGAAGCTATTAAGATGCTTTGGGCCTATTGTTTGTGCTTTCAACGTTTTATTTTAAATGTTGCTCACACAAACGGCAGCAACGGCCGAATTCCTGTTACCAGCTTGCTGCCTATTTACGGGATCAGAAGCACTACAGTCTGTGTTAGACTGGACAGCCATCATCGTGTGTTAATACGGAGACTGATAAGCTGTTTGCTTCTTGGCAGCTATTTAGTGAATTTAAGATATGTTTGCAAAAGGATTTTTTTTTCTTTTGTAGAGCTGATTAAATTTAGCTGATTGCCTGATTTCTGATTTTTAAGGATTTTCTGAAGCATTTACCTCTCACAAGAGCAAAACGTATCATTTTAATTTTTGAAAATACAGTCCCAAGTCACAAACTAATAATATATGCTTCAATATATCTGTTAGCACTCCTTTTTTAATATTTGCATGACTATCCAAATCATATGTTAAAATCATTTAAAATCAAAATGTAATTCTTATTTTAGATCTGAAGAATTCTGTATCTGTTTAACTAGGTACGGCAGCAGTTCCATGATGCTAAATTCACGGTGGACATTGATCTGGATCCGGGCTGTACGTTGAATAAGAAGATCAGAAATGCGCAGCTAGCACAGTATAACTTCATTCTAGGTAAGAAAGGAAACTTACCAAAGAAAACCTGCCAGACCTTAAGAAAATGTTGAAATCTTGAAACTTAAGAGAATTGTTTTCATTAGTTTAGTTCCCTCTAATCCAGATTCTTTTACACTATGAAGTTTGTTCATTTGTTGTAATAAAGGGAAATTTTTGTGTGAAAAAAATAATCTTTAAGAGTTTAAAAATCTTCTTTCCTTTATCTGCTATCCCTTCATATGGTAAGTTTTTATTAAGTTGGCTGGATTAAGTGATTCAGTAAGTACAGTGGTTTGAAGTATTGTAAAGTGATAGATTTTTTTAAATGAAAAGATTTTTAAATTGGTCACCCAACTATACATGGTCACCTGAACATTTATTTTATTTTTTTCTTAAATGGGTTTTATTTTTTAGAGCACTTTCAGTTCATAGCAAAATTGAGCAGAAAGGACAAAGTTATCCTGTAAACCTCTTGCCCAAAACTGACATAACCCCCCTCACTGCCGACATCCTGCACCAAACTGGTATACTTCTTACAAAATCCGCGGTTTACATCAGTGTTCACTGTTGGTTTCGTACATTCTATGGGTTTGGACAAATACAGAATGACGTGTGTCCACCATTATGGTTCCCCCCCCTTCTCTGTGCTCCACATACAAAACATTCTCTGTGCCTAACCACAGGCAACCAGATTTTTTTTTTCTATTTCCATGGTTTTGCCTTTTCTGGAATGTCATATAGTTGGAATCATACAGTATGTAGCCTTTCTAGATTGGCTTCTTTCAGCAAGTAATATGCATTTAAGATTCCTATGTGTCTTTTCATGACTTGATAGCTCATTTAAACATTTTAAAGAATCGGAAGCTACGTGGTGGCTTTTAGGTCCCTAGGATCATTTCTGTTGGAATGTTCAATAAAAATCCTTCCACCTAACAAAGCTCTGTGTCTTTTGTTTTAGTTATTGGTGAAAAAGAGAAAGCCAGTGGCACCGTTAATATCCGTACAAGAGATAATAAGGTACACGGAGAGCGTACGATTTCTGAAACCATAGAGCGGCTACAGCAGCTCAAGCAGTCCCGCAGCAAACAGGCAGAAGAAGAATTTTAATTGAAGAACTTGACCCAGATTGGCTCAGTGGGAAAGGATGAACAGTGTTTCTGTAACATTAATTTTATACTCTAGAAAACAGCAATTTATACCAAATTTGGAACAGTTTAGCAGAGTCTGCATAGGTGACTGCAGGATCAACCTATTTTGTGACCTAGACAGGTTTTAGACAATGTGTGTTTGAAGGAGGTAATTAAGAGAGACATTAAAATGATTGTATTTGTTAAACACTGGAGCACTGGAAATAAAACATGAGGAATGCTTTAATGTAATGTGGGAGAATGTTTTTTTATAAATCTAATGAAGTTGAAAAACAAAAATTTTCAGATTTGATTAAAGTAAAAGGCCAGAATTGGAGTATGTTGTAAAAATAAAAACTTGAATTTATGGAAGTTTCAATGCTCTGTCCTTCGCATACATATACACTGGCCTGGAACAGATGGTGTGATTCAGTGTTTAATGTTTTCTAATATGATGTCCGTTGGGAGGGTGTGCTGTTCTCAGAGTGGGGGATGGGCTGGGTGCCTGCTGCTCAGGCTTCGGAGGCACCTTTTAGGAGTGTCACTTCTTTTTGGATGTAAACTATTAGAACCGACTACGGATCTAATACAAAGTAGATGTGCACAAATTTTTAAGATGAAGATGAGTTTTCAAAGAAATACATGTGGCTGGCATACTGCTCTGGGCCATAGCATCCTGGTTATACGAATTCCCCGTTCTCTCATAAGGAATAATTTCTGAGTTTTCTACGGGTAAATGATGATTGGGAGAGCAACACAAAATAAAGAGTTCCTTGTGTGGCTGTATATTAATTCCTCTTTAATGCAGTCATCTGGAAAAGGCAACAGCCTGTCAGTTCTCTAATAACCCTGTTTGGCAGGGTCACTTCAAAACAAAGTCACTTTGCATAGATTAATCCTCACTTTAATAAAAGGAGATAAGACCTCTAATCATAAGGATTTTTTTTAGAACTTTATAATTAAGCCTTGCTTATAAACATGTTAAGACTTAGCTTTTGACAGGTTTGTAATGAATTTTTGTATGTACTTTCAGAAAAACTAATTACATATTTGAAGCAGAACTTTGCATTCCTAAGTCATGACACCAAAATTTCCAATTCATTTTAAAGCCGTGTATTTGATTTTTATTTCTTTACAATTCATACTATCTTAATTTGAATTTTTCGTCAGTTTGAAAAAATTCATATTATAGACTCATTTTAAATGATTTTCGTAATAGTCCAAAAACCAACCTTGGTTTTAGCTAGATTTTTTTTGTTACTTATTTTACACAAAGCAGCAAATGGGTTATGTATTAGTGATTTCCTTGAAATGTTCTGAGAAGCTTTATAAACCTCTGAGAACTTAAGATATAAAAGTATAATAAAGGCATAGGTTGTTAGAACTGGGAATCAAGACTCCTCTTTGTAACTGACAGCTTAGCCTTAGTCCTAAGTCCTCAGTTCTAGTGGAAACGTTAGGGCACAACCCTCTAAGAGCTCTTAGAACTGGGGATTTAACCCATCAAAGCTTTTAAGTCTAGTTCCTCCGTTGTGTTTTTGTTTTTGCTCTTTTCTGGCGTGCAGAGACTGTTGTATATGCTGCTTTATCCATCTGTTCTATTCTGGTATTTGACTTGAAGAATTGAAAGAGCTGAATTGCTAAGCTTTTATCAAGCATCTAGTCTAGAGTTCTTGGTAATCAAATACGCAGGAACAATTTTAGAACAGTGACAGCACAGTTGTAACCAGCATGTAACTCAATCTGTAAAGAAAAATTTTGTGAAGTAAAATAGGTACCAATACCAAAATACGTATCAAAATGTGTCAGATAGGTGCGCCTAACCCAAAATCTGCAAAGACCGATTGAGTCAGGAGTACTGAGGCAGGTTAGGGAGGTAGAGCGGTGGGCTGAGTTCACAGGAACCTTCTGTTGGCTCACCTGTCCAATGAGTCCCCTCGCCTCACTTCTTCACCTTCGTTACAGCGAGGGACACCTGCATCCCACTTAGCCCCCCGTGCCATGACTGATAGACCAGTGCCCCTCAGATCGCAGGGCATGCGAGTCACCAGGACATGGCATGAAATACAGATCATTCTGTAGGTTCCAGGCTGGGTTCGAGACGCTGCATCTCAAGCTCCCAGCTGCTACTGAGAAGCACACTTTTGGGAGAAGTCTTTCATTCTGCTCAATTTAGCTTAAAAAAAAAAAAAAGTCAAACTGTATAAGTAAATGGCTTATGAAGAAACCAGCTTCTTGTTCTTTTGACCCTCACGTAATCCCACTCCCCCAGACAACCACTTTTAGCCACGCTGGTATATGCCCTGTTCCTGTTTCTAAAGATGGCTGCTCTCTCTTGGTTCATCACTTTAGAACCCCTCAAACATATTGACTTCTCCTGTTTGAAAAGATGAGGAGTTTAGTCACACCCCATCATCTCCATCCTTCTAATATCTCACCTTTTTGTTAAATCCATATTAAGTGTTATTTTTACTATGTTCATAAATGCTATTGCTCTAATAAGCCAGAGTTTTCTATGATTACATTATTTTCTAGCACAATTTTTTGTTTTATTGGAGTTAATAATGATCTCTTTTTAAAATATTTTCTTTGAATATCTGACTTGACCAGCTCTGTTTTATTCCTTTCACTCCGGTTTTCCCAAAAGTCAAAATTTTTCCAGCATTATTGAGATATTATTGACATATATGTGAGTTTAAGGAGTACAATGCAATGATCTAATACACATATATATTGCAAAATGATTATCACAATAAAGTTAGTTAACACCTCTTCATCCCTTCACATAATTTCGATCTAAAAGTCAAATTGGACAGACAATTTACTGGTTCCATTTATCTTGTGAGACAAGCCCCGCCCCCTGCTCTAATCGGGGCTCGTGGCAGCCCTCCCTGTGGCAGCCCCCACTCTCTAGCATGGTTGGTCCTCTTTCCTGGATTCCATGTTTTCCTTTTTCCGGGCTAACTACTTCCTGTTGGTGGACAACATTTCCAGTTGCTTTTCAAAGAAGGATGCATATGATTCTTGATTGAAAACAGTTATTTTTCTCAGAATTGAGAAGACCTTGATCCCATTTTCTTCTGCCTTCTAGTGCTCCTATGAGGGATCCGTTCCTACTCCCGTTCTTTTGTATGTCCCCTGTCATTTTCTCTGAAAGGTTAGGTCTCTTATTTAGCCTGATCGTTCTGAAACTTCACGATGATGGTGTAGGTCTTTCGACTTCCAGTATAGTGAGCAGCCTTTTCTTTCCGGAGATCTGTATCCTTCCGTTCTGAGAAATGCTTTTTGTGTTGCCTTTGATGGTTTTCTCTCCTATTTTCTGTTCTTAGGGGACCCTCTATTATTTAGGGGTTTGTTTGTTTTTAGTTTCCAAGAGTTCCTTCTTGTTCTTGTGTTACTCCTTATCTTAAAGCATCCTATTCTTGTTCCTTGAATTCAATTTCTTTTCTTAGGGTAGCTGTTTAAACAACATTCAAGTTTTGTTTAGCACACTGTATTATCTCCACTTTCTTCTAAGTTTGTATGGTTATGTTCTGGTCTCTGTCATATTGTAAGTATGCCTAACTGCCAGAGATCCTTGTTGAAGAGTGAAGCGCTAAAATATGTATTAGAAGTGCGGGCGCACTTTGTGTGTGTGTGTGTGTGTGTGTGTGTGTGTGTTACAGAAAGTGGTTATAGGCTGGAGGACTCAAGGAATTAATATCTGGTGGGCAAATTATCTTCTCGTTCTGTTCTGTTCTTAGTGGAACTTCTATTATTTAGATGACCTACTTTCTGAGAGTTCTCCTTAACTTTCCCATTCATTCTACCGACTTTTAAAAAAATATTTCAACTGTCACTTTTTAAGTTGTCAGAGTTCTTCCTTGTTCTTCTCCTGTTTCCTTATATTATAGCATCCTGTAGGGGGCATTAAGTTTCTTTAGAGAATTTTCTTCCAATCTTCCTGTGAGGTAAGCCTTTCACTTACACTCCCATGGCCAGAATACTACCCCATCATAGCCCTCCCCTGACTCTGCTGTCCCTGCGGTCTCTCAGGGTCTTTAAGGAATAAAGCCAACCGTCTTCTGGGAGGGCAGGATGGAAAGATGCAGACAGGAGTCTAACTGGTCTCGATGCACTTTCAAACAGTACCTTTATATTTAGTTCCCTTTCGTCCCTTGTACGTAATCCTCTAATTCCTGAATCCTTCTGGGTTCTTCAGGGCAAATAGCCTTGCTACTCCTACCCTTTTCAAGTACTTAAACTTGACCTTCCTTTTCCCTGCTGCATCATTTCCCAATGCCCCATTTACTTTCCATCTTCAGATGTTGTGGTTTTGGTTACTGATGTCTCCTTCTAGGGGGCAGCCTGCTACTTGCCTGTCCAACTTCTTACTTCCTGAACTCAGATTTTGTTAGGGAAGTCACTGTGCCCTCGTTAAGAAGCTCAGCTTCCCAGAGGTTTTTGTTGTTGTTGTTGTTTGTTTTTTGTTTTTCCAGTGAGAGTACTCATGGGATACATCTGACCAATGAGATAAGAATGGAGGTCCTGGGTGGGAGTTCTTGGAAAGCTTTCTAAAGAGGACAATTTTTTTTCCCCTTTCCCTGCTCTTCTTGTCAATTCCTTCTTCCTTTTTCTGCTTGGAGGCAATTCAGCAGCCATCATGCACCCCACAAGGCGACCATGAGAATGAGAGCCACATGTTCATTGAAGAACAGAATGATAGAAGGACCTCAGCTCACTGGTGATGTTGTGGGTCGGCTGAACCTGCCCAGACTGCCAAACTCTGGATTTCTCCTATGAAAGAAATAAACACACGTTTGATTAAATTCCTATGGTCACGTTTCTGGTTCATTATAGCCGAAGTAATCCCCAACTCATACACTTCCTTTCATCAAAGATGCACATGTGTTTTGATCTTTGTTTCAAGGTCATTATTTGAACTACCAGGCTGGAGGTAGTTTCTCTGCTTTAGGATCTCATCTACAATGGAAGAGTGTAGTCTTCCAATTCCTTCTATTTTCCCCATGCCCCAGGCCACCTTTTGCTTTTCTTCCTCACCAAGCCTTGACTTCCATGGCTGATCACTTGAATTTCTTTCTCACTAACACTCTCAACTTCTAAGCATCATTGCTCAGTTTGACCCATAGAACAAATACTTAACCTTTCTCCATGCCTACAGCCAAATGACTGAGCACTGTTAGGAAAAAGTATAGAACTGTAAGAATTGGTGCCACTTCCAGCTCATAATCTCCAGCTCAGATGCACAATAATTTATCTTCATGAGTAGTTTCTTTATCCAGTCCCTCAGGAACTATCACTACTTTCTTCAAATCTGCTGCATCTCTCTCAGCTTAAATCTATCTAAAAGCCTATGGAAATCATGTGACTATGTTTTCAAATGTCACTTCACACTTTATCTACCCCCCCCCCCAGTAGACTACTAGCTCTCCTCCTACTTCATTAAATCTGGAAATCTCTATCAGTGATTCCCTCCTTCGCTCCAGTGAATGAGGTCTTCTTCCTTCTCTTTTTTTTTTTTAAAGAGTTTATTTATTTATTTGACAGAGAGACAGCCAGCGAGAGAGGGAACACAAGCAGAGGGAGTGGGAGAGGAAGAAGCAGGCCCATAGTGGAGGAGCCTGATGTGGGGCTCGATCCCAGAACACCGGGATCACGCCCTGAGCCGAAGGCAGACGCTTTAACCGCTGTGCCACCCAGGCGCCCCTCTTCCTTCTCTTTTTAAGACCAACCAGTCTACTGGAGCTCTTGGTCCCATGGGAGAAAGCATGGTCTAGAGGCAAAGGTATGAGCTTTGGAGCCAGACATGTGGGTTAATATCCTAACCCTGGCACTTACCAGTTAGGCAAGTTCATTTAATTTCTCTGAGCCTCCTATCTATAAACCATAGATAATACCTCTTTTATGAAATTGTTATAGTCAGTAAGTTTTTTATGTGGTGTAAGAAAAGTAATGTTCTCATTTTCTCCAGTACTTTGCTACAATAGTTATTCCTGCTCTATCACCAACTTCTCCCCTAATCGTTTTCTACCTCTCAGCCCCAAAGCACCATCTTTTCTATTCCACTGTATTGTGTTCTTGTGTATTCTGACTTCAGCTCCCTTCACACCATTGAAGGGGTGCTTGCCAAAGACCAGAGATACTCTGTGCTGCATTTGACCGCTCTCTCTGAAAGAATTCATGTGTTCAGTGGAGAAAATAACCCATTAGGATCCAACTATGGAACTGGGGCTTCATTAGGCAGTGATCAATAAGGACCTTGTCCTCATGGAGTTCACAGTCTAGCAGGAGAGGAAGAAATCAAATACTTACAGTCCCAATGTACATTGTGAAGGAGGAAGCATTAGGACAATGGAAGCAGACATTATCTGCAGAGTCATGGAAGGCAGCTCAAGAATGAAGGCCTGAATGAAATCCGGAGCTGTGGAGATGAGAGCGAGGGACTGATGGAAGAACTATCAGCGAAGAAGTGACGAGGCAGGGATTCTGTGGAATTGATTTAGATTTACAACGGCCTGCTCGAGGTGACATTTGTGTGTTGATTTTGAAGCTATAAAGTCATGTGCTTTCTCTAGGCTCCTAAACTATTCAATCAGGGAGACTTAGATAAGCCAATTTCTTCATGGCATGAGTTCTTGAAGTGCATTAAAAATCTCCTGTGATGGGGGCACCTGGGTGGTGCAGCGGTTAAGTGCCTGCCTTCGGCTCAGGGCGTGATCCCGGTGTTGTGGGATCGAGCCCCACATCAGGCTCCTCTGTTATGAGCCTGCTTCTTCCTCTCCCACTCCTCCTGCTTGTGTTCCCTCTCTCGCTGGCTGTCTCTGTCAAATAAATAAATAAAATCTTTAAAAAAAAAAAAAAGAATCTCCTGTGATGCCAGAACTCCTTTTATCAAAGGGGGCTTGCCTCTGGCTACCAATGTAAGGAATTCACTCTGGGAAAGCCTCATCTAGGAGTCCGAAGCAGTGAAAATTTGAGGCTATTTTAATTTCAGGCAGCAGAGGGCAACCTTGCCCTCCTTATCCAGATTGATACAGGCTTCAGAGAGGGTTATAGTAAAATCAGTTAATATCACCTTAGTGCTAGTTTGAACTTCAAGGTGAGAGTCTTCTGTTTCCTCCATGGTTACCCCCCAAGTTTATCTCCATTACTGCGGAAAATTAGCTGTGAGAATTGTTGGAATAAGCTGCCCGTTGAGGTGTCAAAACAAGCTCAGGCTGGAACATCTTTCTGAGATGCCCACTTACTGGAGAAGCGTAATGGAATCAAACAGTATTATTGCATTATGTTTACATCTTAAAACAGGACCTTGCACTGGTCATTCTCAGCTTCTCCTCATTATAACCATACAAGATTATGTTTCATGCTTGTATGTATCATAAATTAAATGTCAGCTCGTTTAGAAAAACGAGAAAATATAAATAAGGAATAAAAGACTCATAATTTCAAAGCATGGATCATTACCATTATACTTTCCTGTATATCCATCCACACTATTATACTTATGGATAGGATTATATGTTATCAGTTTAATTACCTGATTTTCACTTTTGATTTACATCCCAAACATCATTTTAATGTCTACAGAATGGATCAATAAATGGCTAAAACACATAAACTTTTTTAAGATTTTATTTAATTTAGAGAGAGAGCACAAGCAGAGGAGGGGCAGAGGGAGAGGGAGAAGGAGGCTCCCCACCGAGCAGAGAGCCTGATATGGTGCTCGATCCCAGGCCCATAGGATCATGACCTGAGCCGAAAGCAGTTGCTTAATCGACTGAGCCACCCAGGCGCCCCTAAAACACATAAATTCAATAAAATTTCTACACTTGAGCATTTAGCATTCCAGACTTCTAAACTTATATACAGGGATTTTAAACCAACTTGCAATGCAATCTTCTAATTTATTTTTGTTGATGTTGAAAAAAGCTTTCTCTTTTTTTCATTATTTCCCTATTCATATTGTACATTAACTACGGTTATGTTTCTCTCCATACCTCTCTGCAAGTTCATACAGTAATGTACAACCATCTGTGCACTTACATAGGATTTTTTTAATAAACAAAAAAAATAGCATTATTGGATATACATCTTGCTTCTCTTGCCTAACAGTATATGGTGGCAAAACCTTCAGGTGATGGGTATAGATACAATTTATCCTTTTAAAAAGCTGTAGACAATTCCATTATAAGACATAGTCGCTTACCTAACAAAGAAAGACAACTTTGCCGATCTGAAGGGTAAAAAGTGCTAAGTCATTATTCAATGATTTTCTTCTCCTAGAATGAGGATATAAACTAAACCTGTTGAATGAGAGATACATGCATTACTTCCAATTTGAGGATGAGAGATGGCAGAGCCATAGCTGAGCCTGGAGTTTGACGAAGTGTAAAATGAATTTGCCGTCAGGCAGGGTAGCCGTTGATGGTGATGCACACTGTGGCTGTCCCAGTGGGTTGTGACCCCGAAGTCTTACTTCCCCTCCTGCTGCCCCGGCCATCCTGCACATCCAGCTCTGCCTTGGGCGGCTCCATCCCCGTGTCCAAACTTGACTGGAAAGGCAGCAGGACAGACGAAGAGGCCCTGCTGATTCTCATCTGTGGCCAGAAAATACGAGAGGACAGAAAACTTTGTGATACCTAGAGTTACTATTATAATAAGTGATTGGAAGGAAACACATCTTTCTATGGCGTGATTCCCTAAAGAGGATCAGTAAAGCCCTTTTGCTAAGGGACCTTGCAGGAACATTTTAACATGTTCATTTTAGCTAAATGAGGGGTGTCCTGGGATCAGCAGCTGGGGATTAGATACATAGGGAAGGAACCGGCAAGGGGGGATAGAATATAAGGGTTTGGGGTTTGGGAAATAATTCCCCTTTCTCCCTCTCCTGGGTATGGAACCAGTTGGGAAAGAGAAAGTCCAGCCTCTGGAGAGCCCATCATTACCTTCATCACGGGTAAACTGCTCAGAGCACACAGCGCCGTGTCTGTATGGCCACGGGCCGGCTGCCCCTTCTCTGCAGAGGTAGCAGTAAATCCCTCCACCTGGTCCAGGCAGAGTTGCAACACGCTCATCCGAAAAAACGTGAGGCAGAGCATTTTCTGGACTAGTTGGCGTACAGCAAGGGGAAGGGGGCAGGGCTAAGAGAGGCGGCTCTTCCTCGCACTCCCCCACCAGCTAAACTGCTCCCTTCGTTGAGGCGTGGGGAATAAAGAGAGGTGAAGAGAGGAACCCGGGGATTGAGTCTAAAGAGGAGGGAATTAACATTCCATCAACAGTTGTTGCTTAGACTGTCATTCAGAGACGCTCCAGCCACTGAGAATGCCCAGGTCGGTTACGAAATGCCCGTGTGGGTGTTTAGGCTGCAAAGGTCAAAGCTTCAGACCAGGTCTCTTCTCTGAAATGTAAATGGGACTCTGAATTTTTTTCTGTAGCCACTACTTTCAAAAGTACCTGCTGTTTGAAACCTTACCTGCTCACAGCTGACTGCATAGACAGAGGCCCAAGGGCTTTGTTTATGCGATCTGGAATGAATAGCTTCCATACACCAGCAATTCTCAGCAGCTGCTCATGCATTAATGGGAGAAACAGCGCTTATGTGCCCAAATCTCCACCTGGGGCTGTCCTGGGAGATGTGTAAGCTGGGTGTGAGCAGGTGTGGCTGCTGGAGCCAGAGGCTGGGGGCCTGGGTTCCAAACTCCAGCTCTGCGCAGCTAGAAGTGGTGACAGCCCTCCTCCCTGTGGGCTTCAGTTCCACTTCCTGCACAGAACGAGGGGGTTGAATACGGTGGCAACGCTTCCAGCTTAACATGGGTTCATTTTAAATATACGAAAGGGTTACTCATTACTAATGGTGCGCCTATGTTTGAAAAAAACTCAGCAAACTGGAGTGATGACATTTCAGACAATGAATAAATATTTGTCAATGACTGAATGGACAATTACTGTTCTCTACCAGGATTCTTAGCAGAAAACAATGGAAACCTCTCCAACTAGTTCAAGTAGAGTGGAGTTTATTAAAGGATACCAAGCCGTTCAGAGAGCCCGCTCTAAGGAGGGATTCTGCCCTCACGTCTCCAAGAAGGCTGCCTTGTAAAGCTGGGCATCTCTCCCCATAATCCTCCTGCTCTCTTTGCCAGTGGATTCTCATGGTGCCGCCTTCTTCCTCGTGAAAATCTTGCTCCCTGTGCTCTTGTTTCAAGGGAGGTTAGCAAAGGGCTTCTACCTGGAGGAGATAACATGCAGAAGGGGGGAAATTGTGCCATGGTTGGAGGAACAGAATTCAAAAAGTCTTAAGTGACAAAAAACATGACCAATGTGTATGGCCACTGTTGCCATCTTGTCCCACAGGCAGAAATCCTGGGGACTAGAATTTAATGCATCAGAATGCATTTGATTTGCACGTGTGTGCCCACACATCATGGAACCAGAGAACCATCCTATATTAATTTGCCATTACAGTTCTTGTAATAAATACTTTCTTTAAAAAAATTCAGTTCTGGCGAGTGGAAATCATTACTGTGTTCATGGCTCTGGAAAAGGATACATTACATTAAATTCATTATTTACTATTAATTCAGTATGCAGCTAGATGGAAAGGTTGAATAAGCTGTCTTAAGGTGGGTTTTTTTTTTTTTTTTTTGGAAGGGAGAGTGGTTAGCCAATTCTTAAGTGTTTGTTTCTCAAAGGTGAGACCTTCTAACACATTTCAAAATCACCCAGGGTCCTTGTTAAAATCCTAGGCTGATCCCTGACCTAACAAGTCAGTATCTGGGGGGAAAGTCTGGAATACACAGTTTAACAAGCTCCTTCGGTGATTTCTTCCACATGCCAAAGCTTGAGAACCTCTGCCTTATGCGGCAAATACAGAGACGGTGAGGGAATATTAATTAATACATTTAAAGTTAATTAATTATTAGATACAGCAGGGCACTGTTTCTATTGTATGATTTTGTCTATTCTTTGTTGATGTGGAGTAAAGTCTGCTACTTTTGTCCACAAATTCTGAAGTGAAATGTCTTACTTTTGTCAGTACATTTGAATTTTAAATGTCTCACGTCTCCGGGCAGTTGTTAGCCCACATTTTTCTAAGTCAGTGGTCACAATCAGGGCACCACTGCTTACTGAAACCACTGAATTGTTGTCTTTGATAGCAGAGCGGACAATAGGGCTAGTTTCCACCCACCACAACCCCTGCCCCAAACTGGGCTTCGATCTCTCATCGGCATTTCTTTTTTCTTTTTAGTGTTTAATTTTTTTAATTTTTTATTATGTTATGTTAGTCACCATACAGTACATCCTTAGTTTTTGATGTAATGTTCTGTGATTCATTATTTGCGTATAACACCCAGTGCACCATGCAATACGTGCCCTCCTTAATACCCATCACCGGCCTACCCAATCCCCCACCCCCTGCCCCTCTGAAGCCCTCAGTTTGTTTCCCAGAGTCCATAGTCTCTTGTGGTTCATTCCCCCTTCTGTTTACCCCCCCTTCATTCTTCCCTTCCTTCTCCTATCGATCTCCCTGCTATTTCTTATGTTTCATAAATGAGCGAAACCATATAATTGTCTTTCTCTGCTTGACTTATGTAAATGTCATCCTGCTTCAAGGAAAACAAGTCCATCAACTTTCCCACTAGCTAAGCTTTTGTGCCAGTGTTCCCCAAACTGAATGCACAGCCTAGGATGCGTGTGGGGTATGTGCTGGGCACTCACCCCAGCGGACACTGGAGCTGCCCTTCCAGCTGCCTGGAGGGCCTCTTCCCCAAGTCGTCATTACCCTTCCTCCATAATTGCTGAATTGTGTAAGAAAAATTCTCGCCAGTGTGTCTCGGGCGCCTGAAGAATGCAGACAAATTTGGGGGTCACGGTGTTGCATCCAGGTGTACAGAAATTCCGGAGCCGAGCCCCTGCGTTGGCTGCACCTGCAGAGACGCTGTCGTGACCCTCGGAGGAGGGGGTGATGTCCTCTCCCCCCACCCCCGCCTCGTGGTTCACCATCGTTTCTCGGCTGCGAGCTGTGCTTGCTGAGAGCAGCCAAACGAGCCACTTTGGCACGGGGCTTTAAGAGGTTAGCTCTTCTGCTTTTTCCTTACAACAACTCTGGGAGGATTATCAGCCCCATTTAAAGAAACTGAAGGTCAAAGGGGTGGGCTTGCCCAAGAACATGGCCTGAAAGCCGTGACCAGGGAGTGTCGATGCAAAAATAAAGCCAACCTCAAAGTAGGTTAATGAATGCTTTATTCGTTGTCTTACCGAGGACATAGCCCAGGATAGAGTCCTTCAGACCGCTCTGAGGAGCGGCTCCGAGCTCGTCGGTTTGCAGGGGATGCTATGTGAAAAGTGGACGAGGTGTACGGGCTGGCAAGCAGTTCTCCGAAGTATAATTGTGGGTCATGAGGTATAATTTCTTCGGATGGAACAAATGAAGGCTTACTGATTTGCACATGGACACATGAGAGACCCTTAAGTCATCTTAACACATTGTATTTCTATCACATCTGATGTTCAGAAATATGGCCTGCCTGCCTCCGCTTCAGTGCTTTTCTGGTTCTTCTTGGTTTTGTTTTCTCCTTGAGGTCACTGGGGATGGTCACAGGAGGCCCACAGCCAGCACCTGCTGTAGTTGTCGTGCACGTGAGGGTGGATGAAACTCGTGCCTGGTTCTTAGGGAGCTTGGAACATCGCTCTGAGCGCAGGCAGCAGGGAGCAAAGCTCAGGGGTGAGCAACTGAGTGGCCAATCAGGCCAGTGAGGCTGTCCTTACCTGGGATGGAGACGGGGCCTGGGACTGACCCCTGACCCCTCATAACCAGGCACTCTCAGGTGTGAGAGGCGACCTTGGGAAAGAGAGCAGCAGGCCGTCCTTCAGCATTGGAGGGGCCTGAGGGAATAACCCGCCTTTCCAAATGGCATGTTGCAGGGCTTGAAACCCCTCCAAGAAGTATTTTTTCCATGGGCTCACACAGAGCCTTTTCAGTCTTTATTATCTGTAAGGGATAGCATCTCTAGACCCTGCAAGGACCATTTCCCTCTGCACACATGGAGACCCAGGAAGGCGCCTGGCCCGTAAGAGGTAGGCACACACCGAGATCCCAGCCGTGAGCTCGTCTCAACGTTGTGATAGGACTAGGGGTCCAGGTGGCCATGAAACGGTAACACTCGTGAACAAGAATAAGAAAAGAAGTTGTAGCTGGGATCTGTCTAGTGCCTTAACCTCAAGACAGGAGAGAACTGATTCCAGGTATGCTAGGGCTGAATGAGAAAGACCACAAAAACCCACAGAGCAACATCACGGTAAGTCTTCTCTCTCTCTCCCTACCTTTCCTGGAAAACTCAGCCCAAATATCACTGGGTGGGATTGAGCAAAACAGGCATCTATTGTAGGAGGCGAGGGGCGGAATTAGCGCAGGGTGTCAGCGCCTAAATGGGTGAGGAGAAGTCCTGTGTGGGTGAGCGGCAGGGCAGAGGGAGAGACCCTGCCCCCTGCAGTCCGGACAGGGCGAAGAGGGCGTCCAGCCCAGTAGGGGATGTGGTGCTGGCTCGGAACAGGAGGTGTGAACACAAGTGAGGTGAAGAGGGGTCCGGGAGGGGGGGAGGCTGATGGGAGAGACTGCAATAAGTAAATCCATGGAGGAGGGTGGTGGGAGCCAGGTTTCTCACAGTCCGAGGAGGGAGAAAACTCACATAAGGCCGATGATATTCATCTGGAATTGGAGATATCAGCGTGGATTCATGATTTTCAGTAAATCCAGATAGGTACACAAATAAATATAGATATAAAAGTTTGCTATACACACACACGACACCACCCTAAAAAAATGATCAAAATTAACATTGCTGGTGGTGGGACAATTTGAAACTGTGTGCCACCTGGTGGGATTCAGTGGGAAGAACGTAGCATCACTTCTGTGATACTCCCCCAAAACTCCAACCTGAGTCTCATCATGGAAATATCAAACAAATCTGAACTCAGAAACATTCTACAAAACAGCTGGCCTGTAATCTTCAAACACACCAAGGCTGTAAAAGTCAAGGAAAGACGGAGGCACGGTTCCAGGCAGAAGGAGAATATGATAACTAAATGCAGTGTGTGATTCTGGGTTTTATCCTTTTTCTATAAAGGACATTATTGGAACAATTGGTGAAACTTGAATGGTGTCTGTGGATTGGAGGCTGGAGAGGTATCCGTGTTGATTTCTTGACTTTGATGGTAGTTTTGCAGTAGGAGAATGTCCCTATTTATAGGAAGTACCCTGATGTATTCAGGGGTCTCGGGGCAATGGGTCAGCAACTTATTCTCAAATAGGCCCAGGGAAAAAAGTTTTTTTTTTTCCTATTCTTGAAACTCTTCTGTAAGTTTAAAATTATTTCAAAAAAAATCTTTTAAAAGATTTATGTATTTCCTTAAAATTACTTTTGGGATTTAAGAAGTTACTAAACTTGGGGCACCTGGGGCTCAGTTGATTAAACATCCAACTCGTTTTCTACTCAGGTCATGAACCCAGGATCCTGAGCTCGAGTCCTGCATCGGGCTCCTTGCTCAGCGGGGAGCTTGCTTCTCCCTCTGCCTGCTGCTCCCCCTGCTTGTGCTCTCTCTCTCTCCTCTCTCTCTCTAATAAATAAATAAAATCTTTTAAAAAAATAAAATAAAACTGTTCAGGCATTAGTTGGGTTTTTTGAAATGCTCTTATTTTACAGGTATAAATATTAAAACTGCTATTACATTTCTCTTTCCAATATTTAGATATACAGCATGTAATACTAAACCATGTCTGACTTTTTAAAAAATCTGACAGTAAAACAAATAGACATGAAATACGATCTTTCCCTGAAGACAACGTTTGCATTTCCTCTTATCTCCCATTGAGGTAGAAGGAGTGCGGTATAGGCAGACAGACGTGCTTCTGCCAGGAAAAACCTCATTAGTCCCAAGAAGCCCTGCCCACCCGTCCCACGGTCTGCCCAGCTGTCACAGGCACCTTCCTCGAGGGGTCACTCTCCCCAGCCTTTGAAATACACCTACGTGCTCTGTGGCTGGCCACGGCACTTAACTTCCCTTGTCCCCACGTGTGGCTCATGGGCTGTGAAGCCCGGTCTCATGCTCGCTCAGATGACAGAAGAGACCTGGCGCCGCGGGCGGCTGGGGCTCAGATCTCACGGGGGCTTGGAGGGAAGGAGTTGGAAGTGGATCGCTGAGCACAGGAATCACAGGTCTCTTGATTCATTCTCTGCTTTCCCCTGATGTCCTTGGAGCAAGATAGAAGCATTAAGCTCTTGTCTTGAGCCCTCTCTTGTGGGATTCTAGGTGAAAATCAACTACATCTCTGCTCCGATCTAAAGCTTATTCCCTCTAGGTGAGGTTCAGTTTCTTTTTTTTTTTAAGTTTCTTTTTTTTAAAGTAATCTCTATACCCAGTGTGGGACTTTGAGATCGAGTCGCGTGCTTCTGACTGAGCCAGCCAGGCAACACTTCAGTTTCTGTTCAGAACGCTCAGTGCAGGGGCGCGTGGGTGGCTCAGTCTGTTAAGCGTCTGCCTTTGGCTCAGGTCATGCTTCTGGGGTCTTGGGATCGAGCCCCGTGTCAGGTTCCCCACTCAACAGGGAGTCTGCTTCTCCCTCTTCCTCTGCTCCTCTCTCTCAAATAAATAAATAAATAAATAAATAAATAAATAAATAAAATCTTAAAAAAAAAAAAGAATGCTCAGTCCTTCAAATAACATCTCTTCCTTTGTCTCTGTCCCTAAGATTGTGTCTGATATTGGAGGATATAGTGTACTTGTCCTTGTGGCTTTGGGGAGAAGTTGAGATCCCCCAGGGAACTCTAGAACTTTGTGCTGCCCAGTGGATCTGGTTTCTGGATGTTTCTCTCCCACCAGGTTACTAGGTACCTTGCTGGTCCCCTGTGCCAACATCTGGGTGGTATTAACTCGGGGTCGTAACTATTCTTTGGGCAATGCAACCCAGAGGTGCTTTCTGGGCGATCTGGTTTCATCTCAGGTACCGCTGGCACCAACTAGGCTGAGACACCCAGTGGTCTCCAGCTTCTGCTTCTTGTCCTGCAGGAGTTTCTGCAGAGCTCCCTTGTCCCGGTTGAGACAGCACCTGGCAAATTCCCCCAGGCAGACAGGCAGGTACTCCCAGGTCCTGTGCAGTGTGCCTCGAGTGGACAAGGGCCATGTGCCTGGGACCCTGGGTAAATTGCTGAACCTCTCTCTGCCTGCGATTCTTCATCTATAAAACGAAACTAATGAGAGCTAATGTTAATTGAACAATCACTATTTGTCTGGCACTTGTTAATGTGCTCTACAGAGGGATGTGCCAGGTAGTTTCTTCAGAGTTCCAGTGTTTCTCAAACTCTCTGTGACCAATGACTGCTCTCCTCCTTTAATTTCCAGTTTGCCACAGATAAGTGTTTTTGCAAAACACATAAAAATGAACTCGTGGAAAATGACAAGGAAAAAAGAAAAAAAAAACGCTAAAACTTGTTCATGCTGTTCATTGAAGGGCTATGTACGATTAATGTAGAAAATTATACTAGTAACTCGTTATTTCACAATTACAACTTCACAAGAAATTATGAGTGAAATAACAAGTCCTTACAGTAAAGTTCTTTATGCATATCCTGGATAAATACCATATACATTGATATTTAAAGTTTGTAATGTGACTAATGAGAGTTCTTTTTCTTTTTAAACCCACTAATCCAGTGAGATTTGCTTCACAAGTTTCAAAAGAATTTCCACTATATTTCATATTGACCTGCTTGCGGACTGGGACCAAGCAATCTGTGGACTGTATTGGTTCATAAAATACACTTTGGGTGGCATTTTGTACATGTTTCTGCATGCATGAACTGATTAAATTCTCACAATAACTCTACGAGGACATTATTATTATTATTACACAGCTAGTGAAAGCAACTATTAAGTGTCAGAGTTTTGGGACCCAGGTTTTGAGACTCCAAGGCCATGGCATGTTGTGGAGGGAAAGAGAGATGTGACTAAGTTTTCCTCGTCTCGGGGAGACTCAGGGTGGAGTGAGCTAGTGATCAGTAGGCTGTGGAAAGGGCATGGGATGGGATTAAAGTGAGTTGGAGTGGTCTGTGTCATCGAGGAATGGGTAAAATGGATGAAATGGTTAAAATCAAAGGATTTTAGTGAAAGATAAAGAACAGATATGGATAAAACCAAAGAACCTATGGTGGGGTCCCAGCCCCTAGCCCTGGGGGTGAGGGGAGGCCTGAGACATGAGAGGCCCCTGTTGCCCAGTGTTGGTTAAATATCCTTCAGTCAGAAGATAAAGAATAAAACATGCCAAGGATCACCACTTGTTCTGTGAACCAAGTAGCTAATACGGACAGTTGATTGTAGCTAGCAGAACAATGGAGCTAATTAACCACATGTGGTTGAAAGAGATGCTTAACCCAGTTCTCCGTCCTGCTGCCTATGCCATTTAGAAGGGAGGCTTGGCTCCTAATAAGTATTTCTAGAACGTTCTAGAAAGTCCCCCTTTTACAGTAGTGTTTCACGGAAAGGGAATAAAACGTTCCCAACATTTTATTTTATTTTTGTGACTTAAATAAGACCTTAAGGATTTGGGAAACATCTCTATGATAAAGCAGATAAATAGGTGAAAGGGTATATTTCCTGAATATTCTTATCACAGAGGAGTCTGGTTTAGAAACAGGCAATGCTATTCAAGCTGTTCCTGCCAAATGTGGAAGGTGGAAAGATACCGAGATGAGGGTAAGGTAGAGGGGTGTGTGTGTGTGTGTGTGTGTGTGTTTCCCCACTTTGGGTCGCAGCTCTCCGACTTCCTCACAAACGTGCTCTCTGATCCAGCCTGGCTCCAGAGGGAGGTAGAGGTGACTGCGGGCTAGCAGGAAGTAATGGCACTATCTCTGGTAAAGTGTCCTCTCAGCTTCTTAGGTGTAGACTTGATGAGGATGGGGTTTGAGAATTGGGCTACAAGTGTCCATCGGAAGTACTGCACCTATAATTTCTCCTCCTCTGGTCCCTGAATGGGCCTTTCTCCAGGGCCTAGTACAGCACCCAGGCCCAGAGTTCCATTTGGTGGCTTTTAGTCCCCATTCCCACCTTTAGAGAAAAAGAGAATACAAGAGTTTAGCCCAAAACACAGTGTGATCATGTTATTCACTTAAACCCCCCTTTGATGACCTCCTTCTATTCTTAGACTGAAGTAGAAACTCCTTCACAAGGTGGCAAGGTCCTTTGTAGACCTTATGGTAGGCAGAAGAATGCCCCCCTCCCCCAAGCTGTGTCCTATTCCCCAGAAGCTGTGGGTAGGTTAGTTTCATGGCAAAGGGGAATTCAGATTGCAGAGGGCATTAAGGTTGCTCACCAGCTGACACTAACACAGGGAGAAAACCCTCGATTATCTAGGTGGGTCCAATGTAATCACAAGGGACCCTGACAGTCGAAGAAGGAGCCCAAGAAGAGAACCAGAGGGATGCCGTGTGAGAAGGACTGGACCAGCTGGTGTCGGCTTTGAAACAGGATTGGAACTGCGAGCCAAGGACTGCTGGCAGCCTCTAGAAGCTGGGAGATGCAAGGGAGCGGGTTCCCCAACACCTTGATTGTAACCCCGTGAGGTCGGAGTTGGACTTCTAACCTACGGAAGTGTACGATAAGAAACGTGTGATGTTTTGAGCCATCCAGTTGGTGGTAGTTTGTTGGAGGACTCGAGCTGCTCAGTTCCAAGCAGGAAAACCAGAGGCGTCTTTCTCTCCTCTCTCCAGTTTCAGCTCCCTCGTGCTGGGTTACGAGAGCGAGACATCCTATGGCGTGTTCGTCCTAGTGCTTGCTGGGAGAGTTATCCTGAGCATTACTCAAGATTATGAACATAAAACGATTCTTTCTAGAATGGCTCTGTCACGCGCAGCAGGTCCTGTAGGCAAAGGGCAGTTCTCCCCACTTGCTACGCTGCCCGGCCCTTGGGAACCACACGCCCTGGGTTGCCGTCCTGGCTTGAAATGCCTCATGTAGACGTGGAACCAGAGACAAGCACTGAATATGTTTCTATGTTTTGTTTTTGCTCTCGTGTTTGTGTTTTTACACTCCAGCTAGACACCCTGGGCTCCTTGGGCCAGAGGAGTCTGGGTGTGAGGACGTGTGAGTGAAGGCTGAGGACGTGGCCTCGCAGCCTAGACCCAAGGAAAGCAGATGGAACGTGGCTGTTCCTGCCTGAACGTGGCAACTGCGCAGGGCTCGTGGGCAGAGCGGATCCCCCAGATAACTGTGCTCTCCGCCTCCCTCTGCCTGAGCAACGTGGTTTGGGGAAGGGTCGAGAACAGCCTGCAGATTTTGAGCTGGAGAGCTGAGGCACCAGGGAGGGGAAACTGCATGTCCTGACTCCTGGGAAGCTTGGCCAGGTCAGTGTCCATCGTGGACTTGGGATCAATCCTGGGTCTGGGCCAGCTTCTCAGGAGGCAGGACCGGCTCAGGAACGATTTGTTTAGCTTCTCAATCACAAGGGGAGAGGGCTGTGGGATGCTGGACGGAAACCCAGGCTGGGCTGAGGATGTCGCTTGTTCCATAACCTTAAAGCATTAAGACATTTGGTATGTGGACCTCCAACCATACTCCTACTCCAGGCCCCACAGATGCTAGGGTCCAGGCTAAAGCAAGCACCTCCCAGGGCTCAGAATGGCAGGGCGGGTGCCAACATTTGCTTGGTGGAAAAACCAGTGACAGCAGTAGAGAAACCCTGCACATGCTCCCTCTGCTGCCCGGGCTGCAACAGGCTGGGTCTGGTGTAGACAGGAGGAGGGTTCAGATCAGTGTGAGGACTGGGAGGAAATACCCGTCCAGGCCCCTCTGAGATGGCCCGTGTGCCTGTGGCCTCCCGCCACAGTGAGTGAATAGGGCAGGACACTGTCTGCCTTTCAGCCTCTTGGGCATTCCAGTCCTGGATGCCCACCCGCTTACACCACTACATGCCCCCCACAGACAGCTGCTTTCATGTCGCAGAGCAGGACCCGTGTCTTCTCACCTCTTCTTCCCTCTTCTCCTCCAGCCCTTACATTTGCTACCTCTTCCTCCAAATTCCAACTTCTTGACCACACATCCCTCCTTTGAATCCATGAACAAAAGAAATGATTTCAACAAAACTTATTAAATTCTTACTACGTAGCAGGTACCGTGCTGGACATTGAGATTCTCAGAACACATTGCCCCTCTCACTTGCTGAGTGACATCAGGGAAAGCAGGTTTAGACTCCACAGTGGGTGGCCAGCTAGCTACTCACGCTGAGCCTCAGAAGGTGGCATTTTGGGTGGATGGCTCAATCGTAGTCTAAGTTCTGACTTTCAGCGTGGCAGCTTTGGAAACGGAAATTTATCTGAGGTATTGACTTACATCAACCAAGCTCACAGGAAATTGATGTATAAACCAGAATGTCAATTGAGCATATTTCCGGGGGGACTTTATCAGTTGATGGTGATAGTTGTATAGCGTGGTGAATGACCTTCCAGTTGGAAAGTGGTGGAAAAGCACTTGAAAACTTTTTCTTTGCCTCCTGTAGGCGTTGAAGAGAACCGACTGCTTTTCCCATGTTCTCTCCTTAACGATCAATTGTGTCAATTGGGCCTCATCTGGCTTTCACAGGTTGGCGTAACTAGATGAGATTTACAATTTCAGCTCTTACTGCTTTGACTAGGGGAATGACCACACACCTTGATAGTGTTCCATGAACTCACACCAAAAGTTAGATACTGGTGAGCCTTTCCCCCAGTAGAAGTGAATAAGTGAAAGTAAGGAATCTCAT
Organism: Ursus maritimus; assembly: GCF_017311325.1. Lineage (NCBI taxonomy): Eukaryota > Metazoa > Chordata > Mammalia > Carnivora > Ursidae > Ursus > Ursus maritimus. Next base: position 37,737,174 of record NW_024423897.1, on the reverse strand, counting down.
ACATTTTCTTTCAAACCCTTTTTCCTTGAGACATTGGCGGCCGCTATTCCTTCTTTGCAAGGAAAGGTTAGCAGAAGCCCAAACAAATGAATATGGAGCAAATACATAATAACAGATGATCCTTCCTCTTCACTCAGACGCAAATGTGCATGATTTTTATAGCATGTGTTGCAGAGCATGCACTGAATTGACTAGCATTCCTAAGCCCATTACATAAATATGAGTAGATTGAGGGCGTGGTTTGGCTAAATCACAGTTCAAATGTCAGAATGAACTATCAGTACCTCCCGATACTGCGCTCAGAGACATCACTGCCAGGTGTCTTGTCTCCCCGGTCACTTCTGATAACGCAAAGCTGGAGGCCACTTCGACACGGGGCAGTTTCCTTTCCTCTGGTGATCTTACTAGTGATGGGAACAAAGTTCATCAGTGCTGCTTACTCCACCCACCCTACACCTACGGCTGGCCAGAGAGAACCTGTGTATTGTTCTGCGGGCCCAGCTTCCCTCCTGCGCTGACCCTCTGAGGAGCGCCCTGTCATTGACAAGCCCATCCCTGGGTTTTGCTGCCAATTGAGGCGGGTGGTTAAGTAGACTTGGGCCTGGAGAAGATGGACAAGTAGGGAAGGATTGGGGTTTCCTGACAACTGTGGGAAGAATTAGGGTTTAAGAAAATGACCCTCTCTAAATGTGGGGCAACTAGAAGGGAGAAGGAAAAATTGAGAGAAATACAGCTGTAGGTTTTGAATTGCACTCCTTCATGCTCTTCGGGAGAGGCTAGCAAATTCTGGAAATACTTTCCACGTGCTTTTCGGTTGTGGGACTCTATTTCTTTCAATGAGACACTGTACTTAAATTGGGCTACTCAGATGATTTGTCTCCATCAGTGATTTTTCCAAACTCTGATGGCTGGTTATTCTGATTCGCTATGCACTAACTATTCTGCTTTGTGGTGACTTTTGATTTATTCCCGTTTACTGTATTTTGCTTCAGAATTTTTCTTTTTTTAAAGGATTTATTTATTTATTTATTTGAGAGAGAGAAAAAGCGGGGGAGAGGCAGAGGGAGAGGGAGAGAATCTCGAGCAGACTCCGCACTGAGCTTGAAGCCCACCACAACGCTCGATTCCAGGACTCTGAGATCATGACCTGAACCGAAATCAAAAGTGGGACGCTTCACTGACTGAGCCACCCAGGTGCCCCCAAATTCTTCTTTTTAGGTGTTTGGATTAGCTCTCTGCTGGATGGCAAACTCCTTTAGGGTGGAGACTTCTCTTAATACTTCTTTGAATTAACCCCAAATTAAAGCACAGTGCTCGCTGTCCAATGGGCAGTGAATAAAATCTTTCGTGAACAAGTGAATGCTTCAATAATACTCACACTAGATTTCTACTCTTTCACCTACACAGCCTTTCACGGCAGGAGGACCACCCTCACTCATCAAAGACGCTGGACAAGATCATGCCACACTAGACGGGGCCCAGGGGCTTATCTGCCAAGTAACCTGCTAAGGGAGCCCCAGAAGATCTTTCTTTGTTTACTTGGCTAGAGTGGATATTTTCTTCTACTTCGGACCTCAGAGGCCGTGTACGATAGCCTAGCAAATGCAGCTTGGGGGAAGCTGGCCTTTGGAATTGTGTCGTGAGAATATAGTAGGAATACTATGGTACAAACGAATAGCAAGACTTCAGCTTGGTGAGTATCTTAAAAAAAAAAAACACCCCTACAATGGAGCCCACAGCTGTACCACCTTTACCTCTGATCTCCCTGCTCCCAGTAATCTGACAATTTTAATTGACAACAATTTAATTTCAATCTGACAACAATTTTCATTTACAACTAACCCTCCTGTCCCTGGGTTGTTATTCCCTAAGTAAGAAGGAGAGAGGAAATGTCTGTCGGCTTGCGTCTTCCTTCCTCATCTTCTGAGGTTGAGATGCCCGTTCAGACGGATTCAGACGCCCAAGTGCCCAAACACCAGTGAGGGAGGGTTTTCTCAATGTTCTGCTCTTTGGTAGATCATCAAGGCAATTAAGGGCAATCGGCTTCCCAGCAACACATACTAATCCATTTCTCAATCCACAAGGGTCAAGGAGAGCTAATTAAATCTCATGCTTTATTAGCTTATTTGTTGTCGGAAATCGAAAACAGATGCAAAGACAATCAGCCGAAAACCAATTGTTTTGTGCAGCTGTAGATTTCAGCTGGCCCCCTGCGGCTCTGCCCACCGGACTCCACTAACAGTAATTTCCACTGAGTTGGAAAGGTGTTCCTGTTTATTAGCTGATGGGACCCACCACTGTCTACCACTCTAATTTCTCCTCACAAGGGGCTTGCTTTCCTGTTGGGACCCAGCATTGATTTTATTTATTTATTTATTTATTTATTTATTAAAAGATTTATTTATTTATTTATTTGACAGAGACAGCCAGCGAGAGAGGGAACACAAGCAGGGGGAGTGGGAGAGGAAGGAGCAGGCTCCTACCGAAGAAGCCCGATGCGGGGCTCGATTCCAGAACACCGGGATCACGCCCTGAGCCGAAGGCAGACGCTTAATGACTGCGCCCCCCAGGCGCCCCCCAGCATTGATTTTAAATGGAAATACCGCCTTGTGTGTGGGCCGGGTACGTTGGCACAGCGCGTCTCTTTCTGAAGACAGCCACCAGGGGGCAGCCCACGCCTGACTAAGCCCAGGTTTGTGCCGGAGGAAGTAAGGATGACCTGGGAGGGACCACGGAAGTGCGGGTCTGAGAAGAGGCAACGGGGGCAGAGGTTTGGGAAAGGGAGGAATTTAGGAGAACAGGAGAACTCCCCTTGCCCTGGAGAGCCCTAGAATCCATCTCCAGAGATGCATCGTGGAGAGGCTGTGTGGGAGTGAAGACGTGAGCTCGTTAGGCTGGCTACCAGGACATGGGAGAATGGAGGACACCCAAGGCTGGGCTGGGGGTGCCCAAATGCCTCCTCACTATGGGTTGATAATGTTTCATTCCCTGGATTCCAGAGAGTTGTTGTTCTTGTTCCTGTGTACATTGATAGTTTCTGTGTTTAGTATCTTGGCTCTGGGAACTACAAGTATGTCTCAGCACCATCGTAGCTAGGCCTGGTCGTGTCTGGCTACTGGTGGCTTCACGGTTTACTGCAATGGGCCACGCATATATGATCATCTTTCTATGTTCCATACAGGTTGTTCTGACGCTTCTCCTGACAGACAAGGACCAGGCGAAGTGACCTAATTCTAAGGAAGCAGGATCCACTGATGAAGTGTGAGGCATTAAATTTGTGATCAGGAGACTCTCAAGGGGCTTATCAGACAGAACATCTGGGAAAACAGAGGTCAGAATGCAGGGAGTGTCCTCAGAAACAGGCGTGACTGACCAGCAGGAGGAATGGTGCTTGATACTGAGCCTTCGTACTCATCCCTGTGACACCCAGCCATGACCCTGGCAAGGCCAGGCTGTGAGAGCAGGTAGATCTTTGTCTGCAGAAGAATGGAGTAGGCACTGGAGGTTCAAATGGCAACTGTGAAACACTGGATTTGATAAAGGTGCAGCACAAAGCCATTGTCTGCTCATCTTTCTTTTCCATGGTAATGTCAGGGGCCGCCCTTGTGATCGTATTCTTTCCTCTCCCAATATACACCCAGTTATCTTAGGTTGGGTTCCCCCAGAACCTGAGACAAGGACTTGGATGAGAAGAGCTTATCTGGGGGATTGACCTCAGGAAACAGAAGTAAAGGAGCAGGGAAGGAGAAAGCCACCCTCAGGGTGTGTTCTAGAGATTACTTCTGTGGGCAACAATGCCAGCACCTCCTGCGAAGCATGCAGGATCCCACGTTCGTGCACCTCAAGGATGGAGTCCTAATCATTTCTCCCCGATGTCCACCCCCATTGGGTGAGAGTTGCCCCCTCAGTCCTGACTCCTCCGCCTGTCAGAGCTGCGTGTACATGAGGCCGCTCGGGAGCAGGAAGCGGCCAGATGCACAGCAGGTGCTTGAAGCGCGATGACTCCAGGCTCATACGAACTGAAATGGGGACTTGGGAATGTGACCAGAGGTGTCTGCTCTACCAATCAAGCAAGGCTAGGTTAGAGCACAACGGTTCTCAACGTGTGATTTACAAGACTAGCTGCTGGAAACTTATTAGAAATGTGAATTCTTGGTCCTGAGTCAGAAATTCTGGGCACAGAGCCCCACAATATTTCACATGGCCCTTTCTAGTCAACCCCCCTCCCGCCCAAGCCTTAGAGGCAAATGCTGTTCCGATTTTTTCCACTACATATTGGTTCTGCCTGTTTTCAAATTTTATTTTAAAAAAGATTATATAGTCTTCTTTTAGGTAAAGCTTCTTGTACTCAGCATATGTCTTGAGGTTCTTGATATTGTTGTGTGTCTCTACAGTTCATTCCTTCTTATTGCCAAGTAGTATCCCATGATGTACGGAGATCACAGTGGGCTTATCGTTCTTGCTGTTGATGGACACCAGAATAGTTTCCAGTGTTTAGACTATTTTGAATAAAGCTGTATCAGCATTTTGGACCGGTAGTGTCATTCCGGCAGGGTAATGATAATTAATTAATAATTGATCTGATAAGGAATGATAAATAATGAATAATTCATACCACATGAATGCTTTACCCTAACCCTTATGGTCATGGAATGCCATGCCCTGTGGAGGTCATTCTAACTCAATGTTCTCTCAGACCTCAGCGTGCCCCGCACAGCCTCTCGCACCTCGCAGCACCAGGCACACTCCAGCACTATACTCAGAGGCCATTTTAACCAGTGAAATCACCAACAAAAAGTACTAAACTGTGAAAAACATGGCACTAAATGGACTGTAAAAAGAACACTCGTTTGCCAGAGGAGAGCCGAGACGAGAAGGCAGAGCGTTGCCTTGTTCAACCTCAGCCGGCAACATGTGTGCAGGTGACACAAATATTTCGCAGCTCCCATGTATCAGGAGAGCGTTGCTAGTACTGATGAGGTCATCTGTGTCAAAGTGGGGCTTCTATCCTCCCGCAGAGACTGGGGACCAGGCACCCTACCCTTCCCGATGATTATATTTCAAAGGAATGGCTTTCAGTCCTTGAGAAAGACACTCCCAGGTTGTAGGAGATACACACACATCTCAAAGGGAAGGAGAAAGGATTTACAACAAGTTTTTAATAAACACTCTAAGCAAAGGGAAGTCAGGGGCCTGTCCTCAAGTGTTGGCCGGAACGAACGCTAAATTCTTTCCGCATGCTCAAGCTTTTCCAGACGGAGACTGGACTGGGGTGGGGGTGGGGGTGGGGGGAGGTGGGGTAGGGCGGGCTGTCCCAGGACGAGGCCTTAAGCTGCTAGAATCCACACAAACTTTTGGTCAAGTCCCTTAGTGCAGGGGTTTGGATGGAGTCATTCATGCAAAGTTTTTGCAGTTCTCAACACCATGGAGCAGAGACAAACTATCCCTCTGTGCATCTGCGCGCCGCGCCTCTGACCCCAGCGTCTGTGAGCGCGACGAAGCGGCGGCTGTCCTTACGCCTCGGAGTCTGGGGGCAGTTTGGGATGCAGCAATAGTCACTGGGACCGTGCAGTTCACCTCCTCTGGCAGGAGCGGCCCCAGCCTCCTCCCTCTGAGCAGTGTAAATCAGCCAGCGGGCTAAAGCCCCTTGGACGGACGGCTCAGTCCATCCTCAGAGTCGCGGACTGAAGAACACTCAGCAGTTGGCTGCTATGGGCTGAAACTGGAAGAGCGCCATTGTGTTACTTGACATCCTGCCCGTGATCGGCTCCAGGCTAGTGTAGGGTGAAGGGGTGAGGGGTGGAGTGGAAAAAGCCCGTCAGCTGCCATCGAAGCTTTATGGACTGCCAGGAACGCTGGGCCAGCAAGTAAAGAGCCTTGGCGGGGGTTGGCAGTGAGGAACTGTGTAGCGGGGGAGAGACGGGGGGTGTCCAGAGGGATTTTCATAGTGGCCACATTGTAAGAACTCATCGTGTACGGACTATCGGAGCAGATCCTACTTCAGAGAGCGCTGGCTCCGGCCTTAAACATTTCCACCACAGAGCCTCAAGGCAGGGGAGAGGCCCAGGGGCTTGCCTGAAGTGGCCCCCACAACTGAGGAAGAGCCCTTGGAGTTTCCCGTTTCATTTTAAATATTTCTACTTCATCCGCCACAATATGTATCTTATTTTATAAAATGCTTCCCTTCTCCCAAACTTGCATCACATTGATAGTTCATGCTTTTCCTGTGGTTTGAACAGCCTCAGACACCCAGACTTAGTCCAGCAGCTTCATTCCACAAGTAGAGCTGGCCACGCAACTATTCCCTGCACTTAGCCAGGCATCCTCTCCGTGTCGGGCATGGCATCAAGAACTGAGGAGATAACGATGAATAAGAAGTGACTCTTGCCATCAGGGAGCTGATCACGCATTGGGAGACAGAAAAGTCAGTGAATGATTGCCCAAGACTTGCCCAAAGTGTGCAGCTTGGTGGTGCTGGAACAGAGACTTCCATCCAGTTCTGCTCCCAGTGTAGTCTGTTTGCTTCCCACCATACTGCCTCTCCTTCAAACACTGGGAAGACCCCAGAAAGAGGATGGGCATCAGACATTAGTGAAGTGGAAACATTGGGCTCCCAGGTTTCAGCTCCTGGATCCTGTGTGAGAGGGTAGTTCACAGGGCACCTGAATATGTTCCCAAACACCATTCCTGACGCGCCTATAGTTAATTGTTGATTACTCTCTAGAGTGGTTAGTTTAACTCTCTGTGTTGGTTCTGAATGGATTACCAAGTTCAGCTTCCAGAATAATCTTTTTTTTTAAAAGATTTTATTTATTTATTTGACAGAGATAGAGACAGCCAGCAAGAGGGGGAACACAAGCAGGGGGAGTGGGAGAGGAAGAAGCAGCCTCTCAGCAGAGGAGCCTGATGTGGGGCTCGATCCCAGAACGCCGGGATCATGCCCTGAGCTGAAGGCAAACGCTTAACCGCTGTGCCACCCAGGCGCCCTAGCTTCCAGAATAATCTTTCACTTCTCAGTCACTGAAAGACTTTCCTGTGTCTTCCCAGCTCCTCACTGGCATCAACACGTTTTTACTGAACATATACCATGTGCTGGACAGTGAGCTAAGCTCCAGTAACAGAAGGAACAAAAAATATGCTCCCTCTCTTCAAACGGCTGAGTCTGGAGGAGTGGTGTGTTGGTAAAAGAATTGTAAGCAGGTCCTTGGTAGTCTGGAATTAAGAATATAGTTAGTGATGGTTTAAGAGTTAGTTTTTCCCTGGATCTGTTCCTACCTACCCTAAGGGAATTCCAGACCCTACAAATTCCTGATAGTTTGGGAGCAACGAGAGAATGTCTCCTGTGGACTAATTCTCTTAATGACCTTCTCCCAAACCTGTGGTTTCCTGTCCTGCCCCAGCTGGCTGTGGGGTGTTTCAGGGGCACCGTCACAGCTGGCATTGGGGCAGGAAACCCCTCACCCCCAGCTGGCTAATGCCTGATGCCCAGCTCCGGCCAGATTGTCCTGCTTCTTTGGGAATCCCTTGATATGACCTTGACCCCAGGCACCACAGCCCGTCATTGCAGAGGCCGCAGGCCCCATCACTAAGGACCCTTAGCCTTGGCAATGGCCCACAAAGCTGGAGATGGAGGTGTGCCAGGCTGTACCAGTAAAAGGAGGGAGCCTGGGCTTGTCCAGAGAAGGAGTGGGCAATGCTTGTTTAGGGAATGAGCACAGAGGCAGGACCACTCTCTCATTAACCTCTGGTCTTGTTTTTTACTATGCCTGCCACGTCTTTTCTTTGTGATCTTAAAGAAAAAAAAGAAGTCATATCTTCATTTAGTATTTATGAAAAAAGAACCTTTTCAGATAATGCCTTCTCTGTTCCCCCCACCCCCACATCTCTTCCCTTCATGCTACTCTTACCTCTCTCCCACAGAAACAAGAGGACTCAGTGTTGGTAGTATTGGGATATCCTTTGGGGACCTTTGTGATACCCTTGTCAAGAGCTCCTCCCAGTGCAGAGGGGAATGCTGCCGTTGGTGAACATTTAATGGCCATGGATACTTTTAACGGGTTAATGAGTTGAGTGATCCTTCTCTCTGTCTCTCTCTGAACCCCCTCCTTCTTGAGCCTGAAACCTGGAGATGTAGAGAAGAACAGGAAAACCCTTTTCTATCTGCCTCCGAAGTGTGCTCTCCAGGCCGGCCTCACCTTTAGTAAAGCTGTTATTTCCATCTGGTTGATTATGTCTGTTCTGTTTGGGTAGAATCCTCAGACGGAGGAGGAGGATTATTCCAAACTCCCCATATGTCATTTTTTAATATTACTTGCTTTTGGTTTATTGCCCCTGGCTCTAGGATCCAACACCTGAGTCCCCAGGGGCTGATTCAAGACTCTTTGAGAGCTATGCTCACTACTCTTGCTCCCCTCCAACATTAAGATGCTTTTTCAAGCAGGTGTGCTTTGAATGCTGATAAACATGTTTTCTTCCCTGAAGGTTTCCTGACCCACCTCATCAGTCCTTTTGTGAGTTCTGAATTTTAGAGGGAGCTCAGTTTTACTCAACACAGAAGTGCTGCTACTCACTCCAGGGTGATAATTGTTTGAGTGCAGTTTTTCAACTTCAGACTATTTTGAACCAGATAATTCTTTGTTGGGGGAGGGGCTGTCATGTTGTATGTTTAGCAGCATTCTTGGCCTCTACTCAATAGATTCCTATAGCACTCCCTCCCCACTCTCTCATCCCCCAAGCTGTGAAAACCAAAAATGTTTCCCGACATTGTCAGATGTTTCCTAGGGACAAAAATCACTCCTGATTAAGAATAATTGTTCTAGAGAAAAATAGACAAGGTGAAGGAGGAGCAAATAAAAGTCTCTGTCTTTCTGGCAGGTTAGTGTAGCCTTCTCGGCAGGGGCAGGGGGGATAGCATTTGAGCTGAGTTTTGTAGGATAAAGTTACCTAGTCATCACAGAAAGATGAGTTTTTAGGGCACAGACAAGGAGGTGTTCATGGCCCTCTGTGAGGTCGTCTTGACCAAAAAATGATTCCTACCACTCTTAAGTATGCCTTCGAACATCCTAGGGATCGCCCACAGATGCCTGGCTCTCGCCAGCCTCATTTTTACTCATTCTGTCTGAGTTAATTCCGTGTCCCTATATCCAAATTCTACCTTTGCGGGCTACACTTGCTGTGCTATGTACCATTTTGGAAAAAGGGTTGGATTTCCAGAGCAAGATCCTCCAGAGGTGGGTTACTTTCTCTTAAACATTGTGTCTACACGTCGCTAGATGGAGGAAGTGGGTTCTGCTGTGAGCTGCAAATCTGAATACACTGAACCTCGCGCTGAGAATTCTAGGCCTCACTTCAGATCATCGTATGGTGGACTGTGTCCGTTGTAAAATCATTCACGAGAAGAGACCTAAGTTCCACCTCACCTGGGATGTGACTCATCCGGGGACATAATGATCTACGGGTGGAAGAGGAAGGAATCTGCATGGAGTGTGGGAGGAAGAAATTGGCATCCTCCTCCTCCAGTTGCTAAATTCCAGGGTAACAGTGGTGGGCGGTGGGAATCTCACAGCAGGAGTAAATGAATCACATGGAAATATCAATGAGTTTAACCATTTATTAATGCCACCCAACGTCAGGCTATGATTACAATCTGGTTTTAAGTACCGAGGTGCCCACCAAGGGACCCCTTACGGAGGCTGGGCCTGACAAAGCAGCACAGCACAGAGATGCAGGGAGAGCGAATGGGTTGTGCCATACACAGCGTACAACCATTCTGGAGGACAGTCATAGGCAGAACTGTGCTTTGCCAACTACGTGGTTTTTTAAATGACATAATTTAAAATACTAATAATACTAACAATATTTGAATTAGCAATACAACAGAACAGGAGTAGCATCAAATATGTTGGCTAAGTTATAGCACCTGGCAGTTCTGGTCATGTGTTCCTCCCCTGAAAGCGAATTGCTGAGCACTGAGCACCAGCTACACCGTCCCCGGGCTTCACCTGAAAGTCAGAGGAAGAGCTAAGATCTGCAGTCTCTGGGGTAGGAAAGGAGCTCTTAGAGTTTCAAGGATTGAAGCCAATTGATTGGGAAATGTTGGCCTGAAACAATATAAATCTCTCAAATTGGTTTCAGAAACTTGATGAAAGTTACCAAAAGCATTCACTGAATTTCGGAAAGCACCATGTTGGGAGGCCTGCACCGAGAAAACCCATCGTACAAGTCATTCCCACGAAGAGGCAATTGTCATGTCCACAAAATGATTTCCCTTTTTAGAAAAGTATTCACTAGTCTCTTGAAATATTTTCTCATGGTGCACTAAATTACGTTTCAATGTTCAAGAATTAAATTAACCCACAGCTTTTCAGAGAACAGTGAACTCTACCATGTGAAAGGCAATGTAAACCAAACCGGGTTCGAGAACCTTGCTGTATTTAAGCACCAGACCCTGTGGCGGCCTCTCTGGTTCATGGTAGATGGGTATCCAGTGTGTCTTGCTACACTTCTCACCTGCTTGTTCAAGGTGGGAAGGAAAGAGGATGTGCATTAACTAAACCAGTGATGCTGCTTCGTGTTGTCCCCTGTGAGCATCGAAGAAATGGTAACGACACCATCTAGGTTCTTGTCTTCAGAGTCTCCCCTCTCTGATCACAAGCACAGGGACCTGTCAAAACCCTAATGACCCAAGGCTAAGTGACTGTCAAGGTAACGACTGTGCCAGATGACTCTCACGGCAAGGGCTGTTTCTATCCTGGAGTCCAGAAGGACCGGTGCCACAACATCCCACAACACAGCCTCCACACAGGAAGGGAATGTGTGTAATGCATGATTAGGGGCCAATTTCCCATCTTTGAGAAACGGGGGAAAGTCCTAGAATGGAGTATCTGGGAGGACCCTCCCCACATGTCTATCATCTTCTCCACCACGTGGGTCAGAAATAACGTGGCCCATTTTGTGTATTGGGAAATCTGGCCTGGTTGAGTGTGCTGAGGGCAGCAGGCATCTGGGTTTGTTCCCGAGTTTTGAAAGACTGGTCATACTCAGGTCTCTGATGACATGGATAAGCCTCTGACCGCTAGTACGGCCACAGGTGAGGTAACTCAGCCCCGATGATGACATCCGGCCCCCGAAAGCCCACAGTCCACCTCGGGGGCAGTGTCTGCGAACTACCTCATTAGAAAAAACCAGGTTCTCCTCCAGCACTCATGTCACTAACCATTTAAGCCTCTTCTCTCTAAAACTGTCATTTCACCAGAGATTGTCATCAGCCAGCAATGTTTGCCTTTAAAGACAGAGAATACAAGAACGTCATCATCGAGAAATAAACTCCCTGGCTTCAGGTAAACATGTCTATTTTTGTCCTATTTCTCTTTTTTCTTAAGTTCTATCCCAACCCCGGTGTTTTATTTTCCACAGGAGTTCATCAGAACAATGCACATTGATGGCTTGGAGAAGAAAAAAAAAAAAACGCACATCATATAACAATGTTAAGCTTCTAGTGTCCAAGCAATAGAACTGGTGTTGGCCAGCAACACCATTATACATGTAACAGATGCAGACGGACTTGCCCACTTGTACATCTGTCTGTGTGTTTCTATTAGTTCTGCCACCTTCGAGATATTAGCACCGGTTTTCAATAGCACCATTCTGCTGAACGGATAGGTAACTCAAGGCAGCTAGGGGGCGCTGTGCTTGGTGACTCGTTTAACTGCACTCTGCCTGTGCCTGGGTCTGGACTACGCTGCTCATGAAGTGAAGGCCCATCCCTGCCTCCCCCTCCGTCAAGAGACCCACCCACCCACCCATCCTCGCTGTCTGGGTTCAGTTCACGTAAATGCCTCCCCTTCCAAACTAGGAAAGGTGCCTTGTATTTGAGACCAGAGCCTCCTGATGGGTGGTGAGAACACCCAGAATAAGCATTTTCACGTTCATGTCACTATTTTGGCCTCTCCTGACTTGCCTGCTCCCCCTAAGGAACAGACCTTCAAAAGTAACTATTGGGTGTACTGGGGTCAGGTTGAATCTCACTTTGAGTTGTGGGGTTTTTTCCTCAAGACTAGACATTTGTATCAAGTTTTTGTACTTAATACGGTTTACCTGGTTCTCAGAGATATTTTAATCTTGAGCTCCATTTTCCGTCCTTGGGGCGTGTGGGGTGTGTTGCAATCACGCACCTGGCTTTAACAGCTGTTGTGCGCCAACCCCCAGCATTGGAAAGACGGTTGGCCCTCTGAGTTGAGGACTCAGGCAGGGAACATGCTGGAGGAGAAAAGTCAGATGGGAGACTCATCTGCTCTTCTCCAAAGGAAAGGTATTTGCCAGGAAAGTGGAAAAAATAAAGGTCCATGTTTCTTTTCTTACACTGGCAAGAAATTGATTTCTGTTCATCTCCTTTTCAAGAGTTTTCATAGAAATTACCCTTGAGTCAGAAATGTCTTCCATATAATTAAGCTAAATCCCTTACCTTTACTAAATCCTACTGTTTCTGACCATTTCCTCTTATTCTCGTGTCTCCAGGCAGGCACGGGAATAAGCCCAGATACCTAGTCTATGGAGACTGAGGGATATAGCCAGCACTTTCTCTCCCTGCCCCAGCTGAATAATGACTGAAGAAAGTGGCCCTTTGCCTGGGTGATTAAAGGAATGCTCCTGAACGCTCCCCCATGACATAGTAAACAGCAGCTTCCCCACGTAGGGAGGAAAAAAAGGATGATCTCCCCAAGGTAAATTAATAGGACTGTTCCCTGGATGCATGTGGTTCTATTTCCTGATACTCCTGAGGTAGTCTGGGAAAAATCTGGGGTCTTTGTTTTTACTTTTAAGGGGGGGGAAGATATCATGTCACTGACTTACCTAATTTGGCACCTTTACCAGGAGCCCACCCCGGGAGATGCCTGAATTTCCGGGCTATGTCACCTGCCTATCGGGGAGCAGCAAGCGTCGCAGGCCCATGCCTTTTGCAAGGGCATTTTGTGGCTAATACAACACAGTAGATTTTGTTTGAGCCAAAGCTGGACCTGAAAAACCTCAGTGAAGTGGTTCCTGGGGCTAGAAGGCGGGAGAGTCAGTCGGCGGGCTGCCGCAGTCTGCGGTGGGGCCGGCTCCTGTCTACACTTAGAATGCTTTGGGGTTTTTGAGCAACTGTGGCTTTCTTGGCCTTCGGGTGTGGACGATGTGTGTCTGGGAACAGGAGAGGCAGCACTGGGCCCTCACAGTGGGCACAGAACATTTCTTCATGGTTTTTAGTGTTTGGCAGAAACTGGCTGATAAGTTGTCCTTGGTGCAAAGTAAATCTGTGGAAGGAGAGAAACATAAGAAAAACAAGACAAAAAACAAAGATTATCCTTTGTAAGTGAATGAGCACGACTTCTATTAATGGAAGATGTTACGTGTCTACCCAGAAAGGCTTCGTAATAATTCATGGTAGTTGACATCCACTGAACACTGATTATGTGACAGACACTGTGCAAAGTGTCTGTGTTAAACTGAATTATCGGTCACAGTTCTTCACTCCCGTGTAACAGCGTTAGAGACATAGGGTTCCAGACAGGCTGAGTAACTGGGCCAATATCGCAGAGCTGGTATGTAGCTGGTGGCTGGGATTGAACGTTGCTTCAGGGCCCCTAAAACTCTGCCACCAGGGGAATGAAGCTCTTGCACTGGCGATGGGGGAGGAGGGGGTCACGGACAGATCTTGCCTGAACACAGCATCTTCACTTGCTCAGCACAGGGTCCCCAACTGTCAGGTTAGGTGACACCTATGGGACCAACAGATGCTCAGCCACACCTGGTGTTCTTGCCTGATCTGGGGAACCATGAGATTGTGACCCTGCTTTTCAGTGGTCCTCAGAGCCCTGGGAGCATGCTGGGTCCTGCGGTCCTCCTGTTCGCGAGTGGGAGACTTGAAGGGAGAGTGGAGGATAGTGGTGGCCTAAATTGGGAGCCCGTGTTCCAGGCCCGTGTTTGGCAGCTCATTTAGACCATGACCATGACCATGAGCCCAACGTCATGGCGTGGCGGCACTGCACTGTTCTCTTTATTATTATAAAACAATGAAGGCTTGTTGTGCTCATCAGCGAACTGGATCCCAGCCGAAGCACACACAATGCTTATAATTAGGGGCAACCTGGAGAAGAGATCCCAATTTGCCTCTGCCAGTTCAACAGAAACCAAGCTCGGAAATTTAAAGGGACAGTTGGAAGCTTGTTTCTTTGATGTCAGCTGTGTCTAGGCTGAAAGGATAATATTTTGCCCACAAAAGAAAGTTGCAAAACAATTTCAATATTGTTGACAAATACAGTTTCTGTAAGAGTTTGGGTTCCCTGGGGCCAGGGGCTGTATTATACTCATTTCTGCATCCTCGGTTTTTAGCACTTGTCTGAGAAGTATCTTGTGATCCCTTGTATTTGCCGAATAAATGAAAACACGAAATCCTATTCTTCTGGAAGTATATTCCAGTAGAAAGTTTGCTGACTCAAATGTTCATTTGTACCAACTCGGTGTCTAGGTACTGTCTTTATTACTTTCCTTATTCTTTTTCTTGACTTCTCTACACCCTCATTCTTTAAATTAAAACAAAAACAAAAACAAAAAACCAACCCAGGAATGGGGTGCCTAGGAGTTTTGCTTTTGTTTTTAAATCATTATGGTGAATGTAATGACTAGAATATACTCAATAACCAGTAAATATTTCTGGATATATTAAAAAAAAATTTTTTTTTACCTACTTAGGGTTTTACAGTCTTTACTGTGGAAATGGTAGTTCTGATTTAGAATTTAAATCATTAACAATTTAGATGGAATCTAAAGGAAGTAAAATGGCCTGGAGGAAAGCAAACCTGATGAGGAATTCATATCTGATCTTATAACATGGACATAGGGCATATGTTTTTTGTGATGGCTGGCTGACAAGATTCCAGGCACTGAGTGATTTATTTTCAAAGCATTTTAGAGGGCACAGGGGTAAGGGTGGGTGGTGGGTTTTTAAAATCAAGGAATTTCTTGAAGCTGCTCTTCACGTTGTTTCTATATGAGTAAGCATGGCTCTGCCTTCAAGAGAAGCTAGTAATTAACTTCTGCTGCCCTGATAATTGTTGATGAGTGGAATTCATTGCTATTTACAGCCATTGCCAGCCAGCTGTTACTCATCAACTTCTCAATGTGAGATTTCAAGAGAAAAAAATACCAAGTATGCATTTAACCTGGTTTTGATTATTGAAGATTGCACTGTCCGGCGATAAAACAGTTAAAGACCACGTATATAGAATTTAAAAATAACAGCTCATAACACTGGGCATGGTCAACCAGGACGATATTGCTGCTTCAATTATGTAAAAATCAACACAACACAGATGGATTCTATAGCCTTAACATTTTAAAAACATGGTACGATAGAAGGTCATGAGATGACATGAAGGGAAGAGGGTCTCAAATTGGCCCTTTGATCTAGAACAGGGGGCTTCTCAAGCTTTCATGTACACACATATCACCTGGAGGTCTTGTTTAAATGCAGATTCTGATTCAGTAGGTCTGGGGTGAGGCCTGAGATCCTGCCTTTCTAACAAGCTCCCAGGTGAGGCCAAGGCAGCCAGTCCACAGACCACACTCTGAGTAGCAAGAGTCTGGAAAACTAAAAATTAGTAACGTCTCCGCAAATGAGCCCTAGGTAGTTTTTGGAGTTTCAAGTAAGGTCAATAATGGCCGCCCTTAAATGTAATTTGGTCAGAAAGAAGATGCACGTGACAGTCACTTCTAAAGCACTTTCTCCCTCAGTGTATTTCAGAATTTCCAGCTCAAATCTCCCTCCTGGCCTTCCCATATGTGTTGAAACCTATGATTATAGGTGTGATTCATGGACCCTAAATGATTCATGGGCCCATCAATAAACACATCCCAAACAGAACTCATTTCCTTTCTTCATTCCCAAACCCACTGCTGGGCGTAGGACGTCCAGTGAATGGTAGCCTCCTCTAATCAGCTGCCCATGTTGGAAATCTGGGCTTATTCTCCTTCTTCTTCCTCCAGGAATAGTCCTCCCAAGTCTCCCTGTCCAGTAGCTCTTGAATCCACTTCCTTCTCCCTACTGCCCGTCTACCACCTTAGCTTACATCACACCCATCTCTGGCTTGGGGGACAGCTGTAGTCTCCAGAGTGGTCTTCCTTGGCTATCTTCGACATGGCAGCCAGCATGACTTTCTCATCGCCACACCCCTGTCTGGGATACTCCAATGCTCCTTCTGCCCTGGGGATAAAGTCCAAACTCATCCACATGCTTCCCAAGCTCCAGCTTTCCCCTCCAGCCCTACCATTCCTAACTTCCCGTGACCTTCATACTTGAGTTAGACTCCTGTGCCATGACCGCAGAAACTGAAAGCCTCTCTGGGAACCTCCCGCCAGCCCTGTCTACTCATCTTCACTTCCTCTGCAGGCCTTCCCTGCTCTCCCCAGTTTACGGTCAGTGCCCTTTCCAAGAACTCTTACAACATCCTTACCTCCCTTGTCAGTGTCCCTGGGTTGCAGCTTTGTTTCTTGCTTGACATTATGTTTACATGTAGTCAGTCAGGGCCCAGCAAGTATCTGCTGAATAAGTACATGATTTGTCCACAAGCAACCTCTAGGGAAAATCTTCTCAGGGCGTGAACTCTAACGACAGTCTCTGCTGAATGCCAGTCCCCTCAGTCCTTGGAAGGAGGCGAGGAACAGATTAACAGACCACAGCCTTCACTACCTCTTATCTTGAAGAATCTTCAGAAAAAGACTACCACTGTGTACCACCAACATGTGGGCTTTCAAGAGTTTTTCACTTAGGTGATGATGTCTAACAGTCAGTTCTTTAGTTAGGGGCACAGTAAATTCAGCCTGACCCTCTAAATTCCAATCCTGGGACTACATCTATAAGAGGCATTCTCTACTTTGTAATGGATGTAACTATCAAAAAGTCCTCTCTCCCTGCCTGAAAACCTTCTCTCTAGGCTTTTAATTTAATTTAGAAAACTCACATATCAATGAAGCCCCAAATACCAATGGAACGGATATTAGAATTAATGCTTGAACCCATTCATAAATGGATAAGAAAACCGTAGTCTATTGAAATGAATTAAATTGCGCAAGGGAGGTAACTGAACTGGTTTGTTGATGAATCTTTTTTTTTTTTCTTTTCAAAAGCACTTAATACCTGCTGTTTAAAATCTATCACAATACCTTTGGAAGGCTTGTGTTATTATTCTCCTTACATCCAAAAGGAAACAGGCTCAGAGCATTAAATAACCTGCCAAGGTCACATAGATAGAAGCTGCCATGGGAGACACACTCACTGCTGTCTGAGCCCAATGCTGGCTTCCTTCCACCCCCGAGGAAGTGAGGCATCTGAGGAGAAGGAGACCTGGCCTGGCACCCTGGCTCTGCAATCAGCCCACCGTGTATTCACGAACAGGCCACTTAACCTTTCCAGGCTGTAGTTCAACACACTTAAAATGGTGAAGGTGACCATAGGCTATTCGACCTTGGGATGCTTTCTGAAAGTGGAGGCTGAATGTAGCAGGCATCACTGATGCTCCCCTGCTCGGGTCTCCCTCCTTGGATTTGTTGGTCTGTCTTCATGCGTCACCCCCCCCACCCGGTCCCCGCTTCCCTGTTCTATAGCCTCTAATACCCAGAGACCCTGGCTTTGGAGGATCGCCCCAGAGCTTACTGGAGCTCATTTGTCTCTCCATGTAGAGAGCTTTTAACACCTGAGAATTCCCTTCCCCCTGGGTAGCCCTTGGCCAACAGCTGAAAAGTGTAGGAGTATGAAAGTCCAGCTCCCGGGAAAAGTCCAGCAGACAGCTCTGACCCATGACTTGCACCCCAGAGCTCCCCTATAGGACCAGGCTGAAGCGGCAGCCTGGCTGTGCTTTCTCCCTCTTCTGTCTGGCTTCCCCTGCTTCCTTCACAGTTTTCCTTGGGAGCACTCCCAAAATGAATCCCTTGCACACAGATCTGCCCCTCAGAGCTGTTTCTGTGGAACCTGATCGAAGCCAGTGGTGCTGCATTGATAGAGAAGGCCGTTCAGCACCTGACTGGTTTCCTGAGGAAGGCTGGCGCATCTCTCAGAAAGCTTTGAAAAAGCAGAAGTGACTCTCATTTGTGCAGGATGACATCAGTGTGAATGTGCTCCGAGATAGGAAAATGCACGAGATAATCCCTCAAGGAATTAGAGTCAAACCTCCCCGAATTGACAGCTTGCTTGAGTGCAGCTGGCTGGCCTCTTCAGCATGAAGATTCCTGGCACCAAAAAGGGGGCTAAAACTATCCACAATCGATTCACACAGGACACCTTATTTATGAAAGCTCTCTCCCCACCCGGCAAGGTCATTCACCCACCATCACTCTTCTTGCAGGCCTGCTGGCTGCATTTTCGGAATTCTGGAGGTCTGGGTTCATGATCACACAGGCATCGGTCTTCAGTTGTATTGTCCTCTGAGGAGACACAGTGGACGGTCCTCTTCTGAAAGCCACCCCCACAGGAAGCGGTGCACTGAAAGAGAGGGGTACACGGAGAGTCACAAGTCTTCCCCAGCGGCAGCACGGGAGCTCTAGCAAACACCTCTACCGCCACTGTGCTCAGGTAGGGGAAAGTCTCCATTACCTGAAATCATCTTGAAGGCATCAGAGAATAAAGCACTGGTCATGTGGAGATGTGAATTTAGGAAGAGTTTATATTACTGACTGTGGACCGAATTTGGCTTAATTTACTATTGGTTCTCTGAAGAATGTGGACAGAGGTTGAACAGCAAGAAAAATAGAATAAAATTTTGTACCTAGCTCCTGGTGCCTCAGAAATCCCTTACTCTGAACTCATGTTGATTTGGGGCTGGGAATCAGACGTGAGGAAAGGGAAATGGGAGAGGAAAACCATGGAGGAATGGAGAGAGAATGTGGAATGGGCCCGGCTGGCCCATGTGTGGCCTCAAGCCACACAGGCAAGATGGCACCACAATGTCATGAAATGGCTGCCTAGAAGCAGAAGGGAAGTTCTCTGACCTGCGAAAGCAGCTTATGATTCCTGGGGATATGAGAACATGTGTCTGAATTTACCACATATACCTTGAAAAAAAAGTCTTGTTATTGTATATATCTATAAAACATAAAATCCACTATTTTAACCCTTTTTAAGTATACTGTCCAGTACCTTAAGTGCATTCTCAATTTGGTGCAGTCATCACCTCTAACCATCTCTAGAACTTTCTTATATTTCCAAATTGAAACACTGTTTCCGTTAAGTAAGAGCTCCCCAATCTCCGACTCCCAGCCCTAGCCCCTGGCAACCACCATTCTATTTTTTGACTCCATGAATTTGACTATTGTAGATAACTCATATAAGTGGGATCATACAATATTTGTCCTTTGGCCCTTGCTGATTTCGATTAGCACGATGTCTCCAAGTTTTCTCTGTACTGTAGCACACGCCAGCATTTCTTTTACGCTGGAATAATACCCATTGTATGTTTATACCACACTTTGTGTATCCATTCATCTGTCGATGCATGCTTGGGTTGCTTCCACATTTTAGTTATTGTGGACCCCAGATACTCTAATGATTAACATCTATTTCATGCTTTATTACTTTTAGCCTTATCTTTCTTATATAATCAAAGCCTCCCAGAGAGCAGAAACCAGAAAGAAATAACTACTGAGCTGATCCTGAGTAAATAAAAGTGTGCAGCAGAGGACAGTGGGAAGAGCAAGGGGGGTTAATCAAGCCAGAATCTGATACAGAGTCCTGGACCCGACCTCCAGAGATGGGCTTTTCCACTCACTTCATATTGTCCTGGATCATTCGCTCAACCTCTCTCTTTCTTTGAAAATAAGGTTGTTAGATAAAGAACACATGACTTCCTTTCCTGCTTTCTGCTCCTAAGGGTCTGATGGAGCCAGGCTGGGCCGGTCCTGGGTGCTGAAAGTCCTCCTGGCCCCCTTGGGGAAGGGAGATTAAGGTGAAAGAACTAATTCCAAGTCAAGCCCAAAAATAAGCCAGAGAGGTCACTGTCCATGCATTTATTCGTAAATGAAAATGACTCGTGATAAAGAAGGTGCGTGAATTTGTGTGGTACTTAACTGGAGGATTAAGCAGGAAGCATGGCTGCTGATTTGGGTTTTGTTAACAGCAGACTGTGAGTCTGGGGTTTTAGAGAGAAGGCACATCTCTCTTAATGCTCAGTTCCACTTCTTTGGAAACAGCTACGATAAGGAATCTTTGCGCAGAACTGAGCATCCCAAAATAGGGGTGGGGCTAAGGCTGATTAGCTGAACCCCACACTAGTCTCACCCCGTCCTGGATGCCCTGTCCAAGCGGAGCCCAAGGGTTCTCTTCAGCTTAAACTGGCCTGTTTGGAAATGTTGATTCGCAGGGTTCAGCAGATGGTCGGCAAAGATTCAGCCTGTGGGCAGCTATAAAACTCTGGTGTTGCTACCACTCAACCAGTGTGGGTGGAACGGAGAAATATGAAGAGGAGGAACCATTGGATGTTTCGGAACTAATGCAGCATCTTCACTGAATAATTTTCTTGCACTTACTACCAATACACGGCAGACACAGTTCTAAGTGCTCAGGAGATAACCCTCGAGTTCAGTCCTGGTAACAACCATGTAAATCAGATTTGTTTTCTGCTTTTGCTGGTGTAGAAACAGGTCCTCCTGTCTCCCGACTTTCCTTTTCCTTATAGCATTGAGTGGGCATGGAGCTTCATGTCCTCCAAATCTGGAAATTTTCTTCTGTTAATACTTGGATCGCCTCATTTCTATCCCATCTCCATTCTCCCTTTTTGGAATCTTATTTCGATGTTTTATCTCCTGGTGTGACCCTCTACTTTTCTTATCTTTTATCATATTTTCTTTTTGTCTTTGTTCTCCTTTTCTTGAGAGATTTCTCCACATTATTTCCCAATCCTTCTACTTATTGTTTTACTTTTGCTACTATAAAAATTCTTAAGTTTTTCTCATATTCTCTGAATATTCTTTTTATATAGCTGTGCTAGGAAGCTCTGTCATGGATGTAGTCTCTTGTTTCTCTGAAGAGATTACTTACAGTTTTTTTTGGGGGGGGTTCAATGTTTCTTTCAAGGTCTCTATTCCTTGGAGTTTCTTTTGTTCTGTTTGTTATTTTGTCCTTGGTGTGACAGATTTTTTCCAAACGTCCAGTAATCCCAGGCTACTGACTTTCGATGAGGTACCATTGAGCTGACTGATTTCGTGGGTGGCAGTTACTGAAAGGTGGCTTTTTATAAGGGATCAGGAAGAGATCTATTATGTGAGGTTTTTTTCTCTTGAGGCTAACCCAGTCCCCTGCCTTTGTGGGGCTCTGTTGGGGAAAGGAGGGCACTATTTACTGCGTGTTTTTTCACTTAATCATTGGTGAGAAAAGCTCTTCTGTCCCCACCGACCGACTGTGACAGATTCCAAGGTCTCTTTTGGTTTACTTCTCCAGCGAGAAGACCTCCAGGCTACAGTCAGGATGAAGGAAAGATCTAAAGGTCCAACTAACTGCCTCTCTTTACAACCACCACCCCAACCCCCCCCCCCCCCCCCCCACTGCTGCCTCAGAGGAAATCTCTGCTATGAACAGTTTTCAGCTTTCTCTGGCATGCTAAGTCAACTATAAGTCTGGCTATCTACTTCCAGCTCCCAAAATTTTATTGACTCCTTCTCCGATATTGTTTCCTGTCCTCTCATCTTTGTGGATTTGCGGCATTTTTACTTTTTTATCTCTTCTATTTAATGCAGTTTGGGGAACAGAGGCAAATGTATATGTTCAACCCATCTGCACGTGGTACTTGGGCTCTAGGATTTGCCCTTTTCACTTACTGATAGGCGTTAGAGGTCAAAAGCAATTCTAAAGGCTGACTTGGTAGGTGCTAGCCACCCTTCATGCCCCCTATTCTTTGATTTGCACAATTGATGAATTTTTGACACATGGCTCTTCCAGGGAAACTTTAACTCATGTCCACCCCTAAGAGGCAGTTACCTCTAATTCTCTAAACAAATGTTGAACTTCTGTTGTTAGAAATTTTTACAACTCAGAAATATAGGTCTACCTCATTCTTAAAAGGGCTGTACTATAACAAAGTAATAGATTGACCAGTTCTATCAGAGGATACGAGATTATTTTTAGGAATTGCTATGACAAACAACATGGCATTGAACATCTTTATCATCATCTAGGATTATGTTTGATGAATTAACATAATAAAAAATTAAAAAAAAACATAACATAGGGGCGCCTGGGTGGCTCAGTCGTTAAGCATCTGCCTTCGGCTCAGGGTGTGATCCCAGGATCCTGGGATTGAGCCCCGCATGGGGCTCCCTGCTCCACTGGGAGCCTGCTTCTCCCTCTCCCACTCCCCCTGCTTGTGTTCCCTCTCTCACTGGCTGTCTCTCTGTCAAATGGATAAATAAAATCTTAAAAAAAAAAAGAAAAAAAAAACCAAAAAACCCCGTAACATAATTAAAAATTTAACAAAAGGATTATGTTTGATAGTATATTTGCGGGCTAAATTATTGCAAGTAGAACTGCTAGGTCAGTCTATGTACTTTAAGTTTTTCCCTGATTTTAATGCTTTCTGTTCTAACTTGAAACAGATGATTGTAACTGAAAAAATGTGTTGGAAATTGAAGAGCAACAACCACACAAAACCTCATTTTACAACCTGAATGCTACCTAAGTGCCAAAATGAGAAGCAGACTGCATTCTTACAGGCAAAGGGGGGTGTTTTTGGTCATTTCCTCTTCTCAGTGAGTTCCCTAAGAGCAGGATATGCTTCACACATCATTACTGTAGTATTTGCTGGGCTATCATTATCTTTCTTGCCAGAAAGAATATTGTTGAGCTTTCCTTTATAATGAAAAATAAGGTACTAGAGCCTCAGGGAATCGACAGACTTAAAAACATCCATCTGTAGTTGTTAATCTTCTGTGGGATTTTGTGTTCCCGAATGGGGCCCAAATTTGTAACATTTTCGGGATAGTTCATGTTATATCAATTATTTTCTTCTAATGGTCACATGTGATGTGGTTATGATGCTTATATTGTTATCCAGGTTCCAGGATATTTTTTAAAAAGATTTTATTTATTTATTTGTCAGAGAGAGAGAGAGAGAGAGTATACTCGGGGAGCAGCAGGCAGAGGGAGAAGCAGACTCCCCGCTGAGCAGGGAGCCGATGTGGGGCTCGCTCCTGGGACTCCAGGATCATGACCTGAGCCGAGGGCAGACACTTAACTGACTGAGCCACCCCGGCACTCCCAGACTGAGTATTTTTGAAGAGCCTAATCCCAACACATTTATTTGTTGGATATCGTCTTTTCAGGTTCTGAAATCAACGATGGATGAAGAAATTTGGTTTTGGAGTAACTGAATTTCTACTCAACGGAAAATGGAATCATTTTCCAAGGGAGATATTGTAAGATGCCCAAGTATAAAGTGATAAAATTACATTTACATGAAAAAAATTACAATTGTACATAACATTTTCCATTGTTCCCATGACCCATGGGGACAGGGTGAGAGCCGGGTGCTAGCCCTGGCGGACCGTTCAGCGGGATGCATAAACAAAAGTTTGTCCTGACACCAGTATCTCCTTTGGCAATTCATCATGAATCAGCATTAGACACCAGTGAAAATCGGGAATTCACAGAAAGTACTATGTGCCCTGTCTATCTAATGAAGTGGCTGACATCATTCTTCTTTGCTACGGGGCCTTTTTTAAGCTATAAAAATGATAAGCAAGGCACTTTTTTATATATTTGCAGGCTAAATGATTCATGTACAATGTCCCTTTAGCAATAATGAATCATCTTGTTCTCCCTAGATTTGAGTGGGTACCAGAACTAAAGAGACCAGCACAACCTTGAGCTGGATGTACCAGCAGAAGCCTTTTTCAAGAGCACATGCCAGCCTGTGAATTGGTCACGGGGGTGCAGGAGCAACCACGCCGCTCTGAACAATGAGAATCAATAAGGATATAGCAGCTTAAAAATATCTGGGCATTACGTTTGGTGAAATACTGCATTGGCCTGTGTTATAACTATCAAAATACACTCATACAAGAACAAGCTACTTGAAAAAATATTAATGGTTGAGGGATTTGTGTATCAGATCCTCTTGGCTCCCCCTGGCTCCCTGCTGTTGGCCTTTGGTCCATCCTCCTGAGGTGGCAACCAACTTTGTGAAAGCACAGCCCAGCCCACTGGCCTGCACCCCCACGTCCATGCTGTGTGCCTCTCACCTCCTGACCCTGGGCTTTTCTTGTTGAGACGTGAGACACGGTGGGGCCTGCCCAGTGCCCACACATGAATAACCCAGGACAACAGGGGATAGAGGCCATCTGTGAGGGGACTTTTTACCCAGCCCCGAGAGATAGGAGCCAGTAGATCATCTCCTCCCTTCTTGGCCCTGGACAAACTACCCTAAAAGGCAGTAGTTCACACAGCTTTTAGAAGGCCTTCTTTTGAGAGTGAGCAACCAGTTGTTCCTGACCCCAAGCAGGAGTCCGTTAGGACACGTGGTCAGTCTGGTAATGTACCACCTCACATTTGATTCCCCCCCTTCCCTGTCTCCTTCCTCTTTCCTATCACTCCTACTTCCTTGACACTGTATTTCCTAATAAAGTATTAGATTTGGCCTTAAGACTCTATTTTCTAGAGAATCCAGGATATGACAAATCAGAGTGATGGCAGAATCTGTCTATGGGAGAATTTTCTTTGTTTTCAGCATCACTGATACAGTTATTTATGTAACAAGTAAACTTTGTGAGAACAATAAATCTTTACCTCATTTGCAGGTTGATTTTTTTGTTTGTCTCTCCATCAAACAGGCTGGCCATCTGGCAAACTGATCTGAGGGTTGACAAGATCTGAAACTCACAAAATCAGGCTAAGCTTCAGGCTTCAGGGCATATCAACTCCTGATTGCTTCAGGAAAAGCCCCAGGATCCAAGGTGTTGGGACCCCAAATTGCCTTTTGTTGGGCTTTGTGCCTCTGGGATAATATTGGTATTTGCTCTATTTTCTTTTGACAGTATTTGAACTTTTCTCTTCTGAGCACAAGACAGTACACATTGACCACACGTCAATTAAAGATTAACTTTTAGCAGACTTAGAGGCATTAATGGCAGAAGGGTACCAGAACTAAAATATATAGAAACACTCTGTAAACCAATGGATACACTGACCATTGACAATGAATATATCTTACCTTTGAAATCAAAAGAAAACAAACGCTATTTTTTAAAAGACTAAAATAAGTAGAAGAGAATATAACTGACTCTTACCAGGTCCCAGGTCCCAGTGGCCCAGTGACAACAAGGGTGACTGTTGCAGGTCGCGGTGGGCATGGGCCTTTTCGTCCAGTCACAGAGACCTCCCGGACAAGTCACTGCTCTCTCCTGAACTCCGCCTCCACAGGACCGGGAACACTGATGTAGAACGGGGACAAGTTTAGATAAAAATCACATGGTGACATTTTCAGTGATAAGGAAAGACCTTTTTATTATCATTTTTGTTGTCTACAGTGCTGGTGTCTATACTGGAATCTGTGCCAGGTTCTTCACAATGACCACCTAACAGTGGCGAAACAAAAATTTAAGAGCGAGAAGGAAATTAATAAAGGACATTCTGAGGATACGAAGAGGAGGGAAAAAAAAATCAGAAGATGCCACGTAGTTCAGTGTAAAACAGTATGTCACACAGAAGGAATTCTGTTTAAAAACCTAAATGAGTGGTCATTCCAGAATGGACGACATGCTATCTGCGTTCTGCCTTCTGACACGAGTATCTGGAAACCAAAATGTAAAACATAGACGTTTTCGTTATGATCAGCTCCAACAGTCCAAACAGGAAGCACACATTTGCAATGGAATTTTATTTCCCCTTAAAATGGGATTCAGTCTTCCTTTCCCACTACAAAATGCTTTAGAATTAAATTTGTCCATACTTGGAATAGGAGAATTGATAGGTTTGCCCCGGGGTCTGATACGCTGAATGTAATGCTCACAAAAATAAATTTGAGATGACAAGCTGAATTCCTAAAGGGATACAACTCTAAAATGTGTCAGGTTTCTGCTCACTAGTAGAATTTTATAAGATCTGTTGTTTCATTTTCCTAAGGTTTCTAGGAGGAAATTACATTATCCACCAAGAATCTTTGAAGAGTACTTTGAAAAATCTTAATTATGATATGGTAACAACAACAGCAACAACAAAATAATTGCGGTTGGCAACATCTTGCCCATCGCATCAGGCACAGCGTGAGTGGTGGTGCCACAGAAAACAGGATAATTACATGCAATCAATGCTTTCTGCTCAATAAAAGAACTAATCTATTGTTTTCACCATATTCCAACTTTGAGAGTCAACATGGATTTTCCCCATTTATTCTGTTTTTAACCCTATATGAGGAGAGAAGAGAGGCATCCCCCATGTGAGGTCATCACACCTACAGGTGTGCATATATTCAGGGCCACCTGGCCATGTAATCTCCAGGAAAGGAAGTGAAGAAAGTCTACACCAATGGTTCTCCAAGCGTGGTCTCTGGACCAGCAACTTTAGCAAATGCACAGTTCTGAACCCATCCCAGACCTCCAAACTGGACACTCTGGGGGTGGGGTCCAGCCATCTGTGTGTTGACACCCCCCCCCCCGGTGATTCCAAAGTGCGCTACAGTTTGAGAGCCTCTCCTGTAGAGACATCCCCACAGCTGAAATGCTTCCTCCCTGCTGGAAGTCTGGGCCAGCTGACACACCGAAGGGGCCCACAATACTCCCATGATGGCAGTCTGCTAGTGTGCGCGGACAAGGCAGCATCATGCACTCCTGGGTACTCAGGGTAAAGAAGCTAAGGGTGCCCAGACCCTCAGATCGATTCTTGCATTTTCCATCTCCCTCAGAGGGAAGTCTCCCAACTGTGTGGTTTGCCCGGAACAGAGTACTACTTCAGAAAGGAGGGTGGTGGGAGCCCTTCAGGGAACAGCTCCTGACGGGGGCTCCCAGAACACGTCTTTTTCATACCCAGAAAGCAGATATGATTGCTCATCTTTAAAAACCTGCCGATGGCATTTCTCTCACAAGGCTCCTCTGCAAATTCCTGGATTCTGAAAGCTGTCACCAGGCTCATCGTACGTGGAAGACTTGGAGGCCTAGGTCCAGAGCATGGGAGTAGCAGGCACTTGATGTGCTCTCGGGCTGAGCAGGTAAGGAGGAGAAAGAAGGGACAGTGGGGGCTGCTGCCCCAGAAAGCACCAGGTACTGGCCCAAAGCCTCAGGAATCAGCATGGCTGCTTGACACGTAGACAGGAAGTGGCTTTGGGGGGATCCAGTCTTCTGTAAGCTATGACACTAACTCTTGTCCTACACTGTGGTTCACCACCTTCCTTTCTAGGGCACGTGGAAGGTTGGTTCCCCCCCCGACCCCCAGAAATAGTTACCGATTCCCTCTTTCTCCTCAGTTCACTCTTTGTTCAATGCCTGCTGGGCAAATTTCTGTGGTAGAAAGAGCACAGACACTGGAGTCTGCCTCGTGCTGAAACTAATATTCCACCATTTATTTTCTAGTTGTGTGAACTCAGGTAAGTTTCTTAATCTCTGAGTCTCAATTTCTTCACCTCTACAATGGAATTAATAAAGCCTACCATTCGGTTGCTGTGAGAATTAAACCAAGTGTCGTAGGCAAAATGCCTAGCCCGTAGACACACTCAAAATATGCTGGGTTCTTTTTTTCCTCTTCTTTCTACCACCCATGGATATGGTTTTTGGAGCTGTTAAGGTATTTGCCTATTGGCAAATGAGATCATCACACTTGACCAAAGAGCAGTCACTTTACTTTCATGTACTGAAGTAGGGCAAAGACCCAGTGGAGCCTGGGCCCTCACAAAACAGAGGACACCCACACAGGCACAAACACACTTCCGTTTATTTGTGTAAACAGTGATCTGGGCATTGAACTGAGAGCTGGAACTCTAAAATATGCTGTGTGTGGAAAGGAGCTGGCCACGAGCCCCAGCTCAACCGCAGAGGCCTAGCAGAGGCATGTGAGGGTCTGTCCTCAATGGTTCTCCTCAGAGTGGTCTGTGCGCATTTCCCCAACACAGACCCCAGTTCTGCCCAGTATATCCACTGGGAGACTGGGTTGTGCTAAAACACTGAATTGTCACAGTTGAAACCACACAACATGGTCTTCAAGTTGACCTGTTTGGCCTCCTCCATACAGTGCTGGGCCACTGAATGAAGGTCAGTCATTGTCACAATGCACGTGTGGTCTTCCCTCACAAGGCAAGACCCTTTAGACTCACAAGGTAATACAGAAATTCACATTTGCCTGGTTGTGTGGCTAATGTATCTGGAGACCATACCTGGCTCCAGGGCTCCACCTTCCACTCCTCACAGGGCTCCATGTTGCAGCTCATGCTCACGGGGGGACGAATGCCAGCCAGGAACTGACAGTGAACTGGTCTCAGGCTGCGGTGGTCCCGGCTGTCCGCACACTGAATCTCCCGGATCTGGAAGCCCCCACTGCAGTTTCTGGAGCACTGCATGGAGAGGGAAACAAAAGGGGATACCTGAGTCCCTGGCATCAGGCTTTCATTCCCCTGAATTCCAGGGGATTCTGCAGAGAACCATGAGGTCCCAGGCTTCCAGTCACGAAGAAGGGTGAAGTCTAGCTTAAGTGACCTGTTTCCTTCAAAGGCCCTGGAGAGGGAGTCACTCAAGCAACATCCAAAGATGGAGCTGCCCATGTCAGAAAACACAGGTAGGGAAGTATAAGAACTGGCTGGCAAGTCCTGTTCTGTCACTCACTTGTCATGAGCTCTGAGGCAAGTTACAGAAACGTTCTGCCTCAGGTATCATATTTGTAAACCGGGATAATAACTGCATCTTCCAGGGCTGTGGTGAAGATCACGGACCCTTGGGTTGGGTGTCTGCTGGCCCAGCGCCTGCCTCAGTGGGCAGCCTGTCCCTCTGGTGTGTAGTCATCTGGGTGAATGAGGCTGCCCACAAGGGCACGTCTCTGCCAAAGCTACACTCATCTCTCCCACAGAATCCTGATGAAAACCTGTTTGCTCCATGACTCTGAAGGCAGGGTGGGTTACCCTTTGTCAAGTGAAGGGCCTGTATGAGGGAAATAATCGGAATCACTGCTCAGTGGTTTGACTCACGCAAGTGAGCAAACCCTGTGCTTGGCCTTACCACCATCCTTCGTCCCATAGCCGACATCATCTGCCTTCATCACTGAGAGTTTGCTCAGCACAGGCTCATGGAAAGCCATTACGAGGCCCTCCTCACTGCCCCCCTCCCAGAAGCCCACACCTTGCATAGCAGCCCCTGCATCCTGCTGGGTCTCGGGAAAGAGCATGGTTCACCTGCAGGCTGCTGACTCCTTGAAGTCATGATAAACACTGATGCACTAGAGGCCCCTAAACCAGAGTTTCCATGGCCTGTTCAGAAGTAGACCCACTCCCTGACCTCTTGGACTTCGGAAGCTACTCCATTCTCCACCTAGATTTACTTGATCATAACTCGAGCTTCCAAGCCTTAGTCCCCAGGGTCTTTAGAATGCTAGTGCCCGCCGAATCCCTTCCATTCATCTTGCCCCTGCCTCCTAGTCTCTCCTGGTCCTGTCCTTGCCTGGCCTGTCTTGTCACCATCCACACTCAGGTGGGGACCGGAGTAGGAGGGATGGGGACAGACCCCTGTGCTCCTCAGCCCTTTCCCCCAGACTCTCTGTGGGTTAAGAGTACGTCCCTAGGGTCCTTATGTCCTGAATGTTCCTCCCTCTGTCCTTCACATTACCTGCTACTGCTCTTTAAGGCCTCAGCTGAAATGTCATCTCCTCAGAGAGGCCTTCCTGGAATGCCTTTATCCAAAAGAGGCTCCCCCCCTTGTTATTTCTCTCAGCTCCTTCTCTGTTTCTACCACAGGAACCCAAAATGTGGAACAATTTTTATTCATTCTGTGTGTCCTTTCTCTTATGATCTCACTGCCATGAAATTGGAGCCCTATCTGCTCTAGTTACCACTGTGTCCCAAGCACCCAGCATGGTGCCAGGCATGGCACGGATGGTCTGCACAGGCTTGCTGAATGCATGTACGGATTCGGAGAAATGGGTAACCCGGGGGTGGGCGGTTCGGGTGGGCTAAAGAGACCTGTGGTCACTGTGGGGATGACAAGCATCTTCACCTTCCCCATCCTCCCAGCTTTTATCTCATCAGCAGTCTTGGCTGAGAGAATGTACCAGCAAGAAAGTGTGCCCATTGCTCTGGGTATGTTTGGCCCCCTCTCTACATAGTGAACAATTATGATCTTTCTGGCTACGGTGGAATAGTCTTAATTGTAGGCTTTGGCATCGTGAAAGAAAATTCCTCAAAACTTTCAGGAGAGGTACGCCCCGAAGCACAGTTCCCCCTTCTGTCACCTGCAGATGGTACCAAGTCACCTGACTTCACACCTTGGGCTGTCACACAGAAAGATGCTGGCCCATGTGACAAGGGACAGACTGATGCTCTCATGCTTCCATACATTGAATGTTTAGCTTCTTAGAAATAAACGACACTTGCCAACAGCACCCCTCCCACACACGAAACAAATTAAAAAACCTCACTTTCCTGGGCGCCTGGGTGGCTCAGTCAGTTAAGCATCTGCCTTTGGCTCAGGTCGTGATCCTGGGGTCTTGGGATCGAGCCCGGCATTGGGCTCCCTGCTCAAGGGGGAGTCTGCTTCTCCCTCTCCCTCCACCCCTCCCCATCACTCATGCTCACTCTCTCTCTCTCTCTCAAATAAATAAATAAATAAATAAAACTTATTTTTTAAAAACCTCACTTTCCTGCCATGTGGTAAGGACACAAAGGAAAAAGTAACCATCAGTTTGGAATCAGCCACAGAACAAATGAGGAAACATGCTAATAATATCCACGCAAAGCAGCCATTTGTTTGACAAAAAAGATTTCTGGGAAACAGCACGTGGTAAAGCAACAGGGCTGTTTATTAGGACAAGGGAATTTTACAAGGTGTAAGTATGAAATGGGATTTTATTTTCCTATTTTTCATTTGTTGCTGAAATCTGTTATTCCAAAATTTCATTTTCAAATTAGCATTCCCCTTTTGTTATTCACATTCAGTGGGAAATGAACTTTATTAATATGCTGAAGTAAATAACAAGGGAAGACACTCACTGAATCTATGACTTTTCCATTCCATTTTCAAAACGGCCTTTTGTTCAGTTAGCAAGAGAGAAGGGGCAGGATATTAAATCACTCCACTCCTAATGCTGTTTTGCCTTGTATGCCAAATGCCAATTATTATATTCATTTTCTTATTGCCCTAGAGAAGGGTCGTTTGGATTCATGTTTCCCTAACCCGGAGCCTGTGGACCAGACTGAGGAGAGGAGACAGACTAATGAGAACAAAAAGCCTGGCCCAAGGCCCTACTGTGACCAAACGGGCCCATTTTCCAGTTCCCACCTCAGCTCAACTGGTGTGATCAGCAGACCAGATCAAGTTAGAATGAAAAATACCCTTAGCTTATAGGGGCCACTGGCAGAGATCAAATGAAATCACAATTCTCCCTTGTGTTGTTTTTGATTTCTGAAGTCATCCTGATACACGTTCCATGTTGGACCCACACAGAATGTTCAATCAAGAATGGTGACGTGCTCGAGCATAGGGTTGGGAGGCCAGCAGACTGCACTCAAGTGCGACCCTGACAGCAAGTGGTCACCTGAGTGTGGATTAATCACGTCTCATCTCTCAGCCTCTGTTTCTCCATTGGTGTGGAAAGGAGGATAAACTAGAAGATCAGACTATCCCAGCATTCCAGAGCGGTATGAAGTATGTGATCACAGCATTTGTATTCTGTTCTGATGTCAGAACACTTCCTTGCTTTCCACGTTGAACCAAATACTAAATTGGGGTACAAAAAAATTATTTTCTGTTCCTTTCCTTATGCTGAACAGTTTCATAAGACCCTTAAGATTAAATAATTCATTCCAAAAATTCTAAGTTGAACAACACCAAACTTCATCCTTCCATGTCTTCCCCCATGCCACTCCCACTTCCCTTCCAGTTATTGGGCATTTCTATGTTCCAGGCTCTATATTCCAATCCAACAGGAGGGGAGAGTTACACAAATAAGTAGAAGGAATAAAGATTATATTTATATACAAAGATTACATCATAATTTGTTCATGATCTAGTGAGGGCACAATGGAGAAGGTGGGCGATTTCACCTGAAGAGCTGAGGAAAGGTCTAAAGGAAGGAGCCAAAGTCTGAGGTGAAGCATGTAGGGTAAGTAGATGCTCGCTCAGCCGGGCAAACAGGGTGGGGGACATTCAGGATGGAGGGAACTGTACGGAGGCACAGTACTATGAAACAAGGCTTGCTTGGGAGCAGCGAGCTGACCAGAATGCTAGGGCGAAGAGCGGGTTGGACCGAGAGATGGGCAGGGCCACCACGGAGAGCCCCACGGACATCAGTCTTCACTACAGTGGTCTTGGGTTCATGCTTCCTGTGGTCCTAAATGCTTCTAATTCATTGTCATTCCTCTATTTTGGGGGGATCCCTTAACCTAAAACATTCGGGGTTGTCAAGAGAGGATGACACTTCAGACATATAACAACTTATATCAAGAATAAAATAAATACAGTGATTTTTAGTATATAATGATCTTCCTGGTACTCAAGTTTTGCTTCCTGGGGACAGAGGATCCCCTATAACATGCAATTCTATGTTCTGACGTCTGCACACTGGACTTTAATACATGTTCCTGAGAACATGTTCTATATCAAAGCTGGGGATGGTCCGCATTTAGCAAGAAAGGGGCTCTTTCCCTATTAAGTTCATTTCTAAAAATTCAGATCTGAAAAAATGTAGCAACACCACTGACAATCTGTAAAATCTAATAAACACAAAGGCAAGAAGGAAAATAAGAC
The DNA here is from genome assembly GCF_017311325.1 of Ursus maritimus. Lineage (NCBI taxonomy): Eukaryota > Metazoa > Chordata > Mammalia > Carnivora > Ursidae > Ursus > Ursus maritimus. The sequence continues at coordinate 37,704,225 of NW_024423897.1, read as the reverse complement.
AGAAAGACTAGCAATATAGACGAATACATTAGCAAATATTTGAAACCCAAGACCATAAGGAAAGGCTGCCACTTTCTCTCATTTTCCAGCAAAAGTCAACAACTGCTAAAATAAAATGGCGACCCTGCTTAGAGGGAAGACAGAACATACCACGAAAAAAATGCAAACATGTTTCTGATTCATTTCAGAAATATTCAAGATCCGTTAAGACTTAATACGGGAAGGGTCATTCTCAGAAAGCCAACAAAGGGGCTGTCGAATCAGCAGTTTACAAAACTTCAGAAGGTGCAGGCATCAAGATGTTCCGCCAGGCGGTGAGTGGAGCTCTGGGTGATGCATTGCTTTGGTGTCAAACCCACTGGAAGGCTCTTCAAACCCATTTTGTCACTTCCTGGATTTCCTGCATGACGACACTCCCTCTTTGTTCCACATACAAATTTTAATGCTCTGAAACTGGCATGTGTCTTACAACTGATGTACATATTTATTGTGTGGTGTTCCCTTTCTTCCTGAAAAGCTGTCATTAAATGGATGATGTGTTCCTCAGCTGATGGCTTCTTAAAACTGGGAGTGTTTGGTAACAGCTGTGTGATCAAGCTTTAGTGATTTAAACACCCTGAGCTTTCGTTTCCCCAGTGGGAACTACAAAGAAGGTTCTGTGCTGGATGAAAATGGAACTGATTATCTAAAGCTCTTGTGTGATGCTGGGCACATGATAGTATCTGGCGAGTGCCAGAGCCCAAGGCAGGTCAAGTTCTCCAAAGTTCATGGATAATTTGAGCACCTTGTCTGCTTAATACTGGGGAGTGGACACCTGCTCCAGCCAGTCCTGTTTGACAGGACTTTCTCCTCTGTCACCTGTCCACAGGCCTTCCACCCCGAGTCCAGGAAGCCAGAGGTTAGTAAGCACCTAAGGGCCAATCCTAACTTTTATCTGGAGCTCAGAGCTTGCCCAGGATGTCACCTGACCAGTCTTTTACCATTTACAAAGCTGTTTCACCAACATTCTCTTCTGATTCTTATAACAACTCTCTGAGGTAAGTAGAGGCAGTATCAACCACTTCATTTCTCAGAGGTGAGAGAAACACAGTTTCTAAGGTGAATGGACCAGTGTCATACACTGGTCATGACAGAGCAGGGCTGCCAACCCAGCTGTGTCTCATCAATCCCAGCACTGCTTTTAGGATTCGATTCTGCAGAACTGTCTTCCCAAGCATGCCTCCGGGACCAGCCTGAGCTCTACAACCTTAACTTTGCTTCAGACGGACTGATGCATGAAGCGGAAGCAAGCCACTCTGAAAGACTGCTCCTAGACACAGTCTAGGGCTGAGCCTAAAGGCAGAGGGCGGAACGCAGAGGCCTCTCCTACTCTCACACACACGGGAGCAGGTCCACAGCAGCTGTATCGGGCTTCCTCAGGGAGCCGCGTGCCGCCGGAGACAGAAGCCAGGAAAACAGCCACAACTCAGCAGCCGTCACAAAGGGAGGGGCTCGCTGGTGAGTGACCCAGAGGCCTCAGGTGTGCTCCCTGTTGGCTCGGGGCCGGCCGCGGCAGACCCGCAGTCCTGTGAGGATTCAAGTGTCTGTGGATGGTAGGTGGGGACTGGGGGGGGATAATGTAGGAGATTCAAGGTAAAATTGGAATTCTTCCCTCTAAGAAAGTATCTATGAAAAGGCAAACCATCAACATGGCAGAATCTAAACCTTCTGGATATTTAAAGGCAAAAAAAAGGGGGGGGGCCTACGCTCCTACTCTAAGTTTCAGAGGTTTGCCTCTGAGTGTGTCTCGAAGACCTAACGGAACGCTGAAACGAAGAAGGCCTCCGGATCTTTCCTGGTGCGTGATTTGGACTTACCGATGATGGAGCTAACATCTACAAGGCTCACCGGCCTCTCCAAACTTTAAGGTAGCTTTTTCTTTTCCCTTCTGCATCTCAGCTGTCCAGAGAAACTGGCTTCCAGAGAGAAGATGGGACCTCAAGGGTGTCCTAGCGTGGGCAGTGCTTGGCGAACAGAAGGTGCGTGCACAGCTCACACCTCCGTACCTCATCCTCGGCTGTCAGCCCCACCGACAGGTGTCCTGCAGCCCGGGCACATCCCCCAGCGGCTGGCTCAGCCCCAGGCCAGCTTACACCTGGTTAGTGGCCCAAAGCACCATGGCTAACTAATCCCCAAAACCTGATACAGTCTTTCACAAGGAACCCTAGGGCAGCACAGCAAAATGAGTAACCACAGCCAGGTCAGCAGAAACAGTAAAACCACACTGCAAAAAGATCAGTATAGGAAATACACTTTGAAAGACCAATTTTTTTCTTTACGTCTGCTTTCTTCTCATTTGGGGTCTGGCGGGTGAAAAAGTTGGCTCTGTGAGCAGCTGCTGAGTCATGACGTAATGATACACGCGATGATGTACAGTTTTCATTAGAGTGCTACATTTAAGTAATTCAGAAACAATGTGGCATGCTGGTTGAGCAGTTCATTACACTAATTTAATGCTTTATTGCAGTTTATCTGGGAAGGGAGGAGACCGGCAAGTAAAAACATGTGGGTCCGTGAGAACCCTGTACGTGTTCGGAGACTGTTGTGTAACTTCGAGAGGGCCTATGGTGATGGCCAGGATTTACATCTCCTCGGTTGTGTCAGAGAAAAGGGAAGAAGGGAGGCAGCAAGAGAGGAAGGGAGTAGACACACCTACCGCCGCAAACGCTTAGGGAGGCTGTCCCCTCCAGGACACTGCCGAGCCCCGTCACTTACCTTGCTCCAGTTCCCCACTCGCCAGCTGGCACAGGGACGGAGGTGGCACCTCTTCGCGGGGTCGGGCTTCAGGACGGCGACACAGTCAGAATCCGTCCCAGTGCTGCATTCCACGCTTCGCCAGTAGGCCCCCAGCCCACAGCTGGTGGAGCACTGTGGGGGGAGGGGGACAGAGAGGACAGAGGCTGAGGGCCGCTTTCTCGGACATCCCCGCCACACCCTGCAGTCAGGACTTCTCTGCCTTGGAGTCTCACCTAATCGCCCGCAGAGCTTTTTACAAAACTACCAGCGCTGGGGTCCCGCCCCAGACAAATTAATCCGAATCTCCCTGGGTGGGGCCTGGGTGGGCCTCAGTAGAAAAGAAATGCCCCGGGTGATTCTAATAAACAGCCAGCGATGAGAATCCCTGATGAGCACGTGAGGAGAAGAGCCGATGCAAGGGGAACTTTGCTTGTCTTTAAAGCCCATCGTGGCGGGACTGTCTGGGGGCTGCAGGCAGACTGCCTGACGCATTTCACATCAGTGCTGTCAATCTGAAGGGGGTGTCAGCTCCACGCATCTGCCTGTTAGAACACTGCAATGACCTTATGTCCCTGCCTCCTCTCCACGACAAACCTGTGGGTAGGCTGGTATTGCCACAGTGCAGAAAAAACCCCATGAGGCCTGGAGAGCTGGCTTGACCAAGGAGTAAGCCTGGGGCTCTCTGCCTCCAAAATGCCGTACCCTAGCCGTTAGAGCAGTTCCTGTCGAACTTCGGGGTCCACAGGCATCCCGCAGGCACCGTGCTAAATGCAGGCCTGAATCAGCAGGTCAGGGCGGGGAGATGGCGCATCTCTCACGGCTCCCAGGTGCTGCCGACACCTGCGACCTCAGACCGTGCTTGGGGGTTGCACAGATGTTACAACATGGTGCTTTTCCCCACTTGTCTGGCTGGTACTGTACAGCCCATTCCCCACATGATGTTGTTCTTTATTTGGAATTCTTGAATACCTCAGGTTTAGTATTGGGGTTACCTTGAAAACCACCCCCCCAATTTCCTTTATTCTATGTGCTTCATTCTTCCATTGATTTTTCTTGCATCCCTTCTCCCCCGCTCCCCCTCAGAAGGGGGGGCTCTTCGTACACATGTAAAACACAGCTCTGGACTTATAAAAGAAAAGTGTGTTAGTTCCATCTGGGACATCTTTGAAAGCTCCTTTTGCTGAGTTGTAAATAAAAACCAGCCATAGGTTTCTCTTGCTGCTATTTCATCCTCCGTATAATTTCGTGTGTCATGTTGTGCAAGCTCTTATGTTGGACATAGGTGTGACTCTAGGCAGAGAACTCTACTACAGAATCATAGAAAGGGAGGAGTAGAACCCAGCCGAGGTCGTCATTTTTCCAACTGGCTCATTAACAGAGGTAAGGTCTCCTCCGGCTTCAAGTTCTTTAGGATTTGGCTTATACCTAAGTCCCTAGCACTTTCTGCGTTGTGCTGCATCATGCAGATGTGTGACAGAGATGGAACTGCTGAAGAGCACGGACTGCTGTCATAGGGCGATGGCACTGGTGGCCCACACGGGGCACGCCATGCTCTCTCTCAGCAACGGGACTTGGCAGCTCTTCTCGGCAAGTGTGGGATATACTCCCCCAGGTCTTGCATCAAGGCTGTTCCTGTGACTTTCTTGGGCCAATAAAATGCAGCAGGTGATGTGCCAGTTCTCAAGAGGACTTGCTAGTTTCAATTCTCTGTCTTGGACCCCTCGCTCTGCCATGAGAATGAAACTGGGCTAGCCTGTTGGAGGATGAGAGCTCATGTGCAATAGAACGGGGGGACCCAGCTGAGGTCACCCGAGACCAGCCAGCCTGCAGCTGACCCTCCAGCAGGTGCTTGGCAAGCGAGGCTGAGATCCGCTGAGCTCGGCCCCGATCAGCAGAACCTCCCAGCTGACCCACAGACTCGTGAACAAAACTCTGCACTTTTGTGGGGGCTTGTCATCTGGCATTATTGTAGCGATAGGCAACTGAGACAAGTACGGAACAGGTATCTTTCCTACGTTTTCTCTAGCCTCTGAGACTCGGGGTACAATGAGAGTTCTGCAGTTGGCTAATCGTGTGATCTTTTGCAGTTTCCTAGCTCCCTAGCCAGTAAAACTGGTGATAACATAAGGGCCACAGAGATTCATGCACATGGTCAGGACTCTACAAGTGTTACCTATTAAACACACGCAGCTGTGAGGTCAGCATTCCGAGTCCCACTTTCCAGATATCTGAGGCCGAGAGATAGAAGCCACGTTCAAGGCCACATCGTCTATTGTTAAGTTCGTATTATGACAGAGAGAAAAATAGATTTGCCCAACCCCAGGAAAGGACCTAGTGAGACGGAATTCCCAGGTTAATGATAACCTGGTAAGTCTCAAGCGATGTCTAGGATTCTTTGTACCATATTTGTGTGGCAAATAAATGTGTGTTGTCTCTGGGGCTCTGACAGATCCAGAGCCGGTGAGCAGACATTTAATTCCTTTTCGACAGTTTCTACGGAGGCAGCCAGCAACAGCACAAAGGGAAAGCTGATGGGGCGGGGGCGGGGGGGAGCGTGGAACACAGTAAAAGTGAGATGGGGTTCCATCAACTGCACTTGTATTGGTTTCAAACTGAGAGTGGGGGATCAGACAAGGAAGGAGGACACTGAGGAGGGGGAGGGACTTCCCTTTGTCCTGGAAACCCTCATCCTCGTTACAGCTAGTGGCCCTGTGACCACTGATGTTCCCGGTCAAGGAGCAGGAGTCGGAATGTTCAGAACTAGAGCTAATAAGGAGGGCTGCATCGGCATCACGTGAGAACTGCCGTGAATGGCACTGGGAAATCATTCCGTCTCGTCGGTGTGTACAACCGCACGGCTGACGTGTAACTGACCGGCCCGGGGGATCTGACCGGACGATGGGGCAGTTCCGTGGGCACGATTTTCTGACCACGTAAGAGCCACACCATGCACCCTGCATAGCGCCTAGGTGTTCTGTTTTGTCAACACATATCAGAGCAAATAAATTACTGGGTGCTTCCTGTGTGCCCCATAGTCTCTGAGTACCTGACACATAGTTCCTCCTTTTACCCCCTAACGATCTTTGAGTCGGGCATTGTCACTGTCCTCGTTACATAGATGAGTAACCTGAGTATGTGAGGACACAGTAAGTGGCCTAGCCAGGATTCCAGCCCAGGAAGGCTGCTTTCAGGCTTTATGTGTTTTTATAGTGTTAACTTGGTCTTTACATCCATTCTTTGATTTTCGAAGTCACAATCCGAGGAACATGTTGTGGACCATGGGGAACAGGAACAGCCCTTCCACACAGCACAGAATGTGGGAGGACATGGTGAGAGCGATTTTGGGTCAGATGATAAGGAGCTTGAGAAATTACTTCCGATCTTAAGGATCAGGAGAGGCTTTCTGAAAGAAGCAGCTCAAAGTCTGGTCCTGAGGAACAGAGAGTGGGGGGATTCACAAGGGCAGAGGAGGAGCGGAAGGAAAGTCAAGGCAGAGGGAACACTGTAAACAGACTGAGCGGGGCAGGAGGCTTAGGGAAGACGGGGCAGTTTCGATCTGCTGCAGCTAGGGATGGTGAGGCAGAGTGGAGGTGGTATCGCTCTGAATGCTGGTTATGTAACGCTCTAAAGGCTGTTGGACTGTCAGAGTCAATTTATCTGAATAATGAAGAGACAGGAAAGATTTGTGAGCAGGGTTTGGAATGATTAGCAAATTCCTTCTGAAGACTAATTTGGCAGTCTCACGTCTCTCGTGATGATGTGTGGAAAGCGCTGTCGAGGGGAGAGACGGGGGGTACACAGACCAGCGAGGAGCAGAGAGCAGTAATTGACTCCTGGTCCACTGCTGGAATCGTGGACTGGACAATTCCTCCTTATAAGGGACCTCCCTGAATGTCACAGGGTTTTATCATCTTTGGCTCTCAGATATTGAATGTGGGTAGTAGCCCCTTCCCCCCCCCATCCCCGGAACAAACAAAAGCACCTCACTCTTCTCCAATGCCTCCCACCATTAGAGTGGAAACCACTGGCCCCAAACTAACAGGAAATGAAGAGGACATGACAGAGATGATGAGGTGACACTGACTTGAAAAACTGTTCGGATTCAGAGGGGTCTTGGGAAAGACTGATGTCAATGGGGTGATCGAGAGGCCGTCCTACAGAAACAGCTTCAGAAATGGACCGAATAAAAAAGTCACAGGACAGTGGGAAAACTGAAGTTTTCATTCTGAGTCCTGATTCTCCCTGGCAATTCTGTGTATGAAACATTTTGTCCCAAAGGCTGTATAAAGGGGGCAGGCACCCAACCCTATCACAAAGGGAATTTCTGCCAAATGTTGAACTCGGTTCTCGTGATAGCCGTCGCAGCTCTGAAAAACGGCAGTCTGGACCAATTCCCTTTTTCGAATCAAACTACCTGGAGTTAACAGCTCTCAGTGGCTTCACCATGGCTGCCAAATTTGTGGTGAGCTACGATGTATTCAGTAAGACAGATTATTTCTGTCAAAGACAAACGACATTTGCGTTAAGTCAGGGGTAGCTCGGTTTACTATACTCAAATGGTGTCAATTAACTTCTGGCCTCCGTGATCATCTGAGCTAATACATGCTTTTATTTTGGTTTAATTTACAGGGACACCTCACTTTACTCCGAGATAAGGAATTTTTTACAAATTGATTAGGGTGGAGTTGGAAGGCTCATCATTCAACTGACAGTGGTGTCCTTAGACAAGTTACTTGACTGCCAAAAATTTAATTTTCTCTATTAGCAAATTGGTATAAATGAGACTTACCTGCTCCTCAGGATTGTCAAAAGGAGAAATTAAGAGGCTAGATATGAAAGTGGTTTGGAAGTTAACATGCTTTATAAATTAAACGTACTGTAGTTATATTAGCTGCAAATACTTCATTTCTCTTTGGCCAGGGCGAGGAGTCATGAATTGTCATAAAAATGCTGACTACTTTGAACATGTGATTACTCTTCCACAAAGTCCTCTTTCTGAGTTGTCAAATTATTTTAACAAGTTCATAAACGGTGCATTCAAAATTCAAATGGGTGAAAATGATTTTGATGCTTCAAAGGACGTTAATTAGATCTAGAAATGGAAAAACAAGTATCTAGCCAAATTTCTGAAGCTGGAAGACAGGGGCCAACATTCTGTCGTCATATTTATTTTCTTCTTCTTCTTCCATATTCTAATTCTTTTAATGAGCCAAAATGATTTATTTCATGCTAGCACTCAAACAGACCAACAAGGAAAGAAAACCACTGCTAACACTGAACTAGAGAATGCTTTTAAGGAATTTTACCTTCAATTCCCGCTCCAATTAGGATTACCTGACAGATCTAGATTCCCAACATCAGCTTTCTGAGTGAAATGCCACCCCAGGCCCTTCGAGCCGCTCCTCGGTGGTCCGTGGCTGGAGGTGTGCTACGGGTGGTCTACACCAGGGCTACCACTCCATAGAGAAGCAGCAGCCCCTGAAACATGGGCTGAGTTCTCTGCTCTCTCACAGCTGGCTTGCCCAGCCCTCCTGCCTTAGTTCAGAGTTCTTTTCACTTTATCTCGCTACATTTGTCCTCCCTCCCTGGAGATGTTTTCTTTTCCTTCTCCCATTTTTGGAGTTAGGGAGGAGAGATGGAGGGAGGTGAGGGCATGGACCTGACTGCTTCTCTTTTCTTCTACATCGGGCTATATCTTACACGAACCCATTTTGAAATCTGCACAAGAATGCAACAGCCCTAGCTGTTGCCCCACAGAGTCTGGCATGGGGTGAGAAATGGGGCTCCTACCTCACTCCAGTTTCCCGCAATCCAGTATGCGGGGCTGCCGCCTGTCGAGAGATGCTTGTAATCCGAAGCATTGAGCAAAAACCCCTCTGCGATCAGAATTGTTGCATCTTCCTCGGTCAGGACTGGTCCGGAACCCTGCGTTAGATTCATGTTGCTTGGAAGTTCTGGAGGGCTATGGCGGACTAAACGTTCTGTCGGTGCAGGCCGGTGGTCTCCTCCCAGAGGGAATGGAGTGTTCGCCGGCTCTTCAGTGACCGTACGCTCAGCGCCAGGGGCGTCATTTTGGGGAGTAGCAGGCGTTTGGCTGGGCAGCAGACCTTCCATCACTGTGCTGAAGGGTGGCCACGAGGACGTCTCCCCGAGATAAGGTGTTGGTGGAGGCCCGAGGGGCAGTTCCGTACTTCTCACCACTGAAGCATCATTTCCAGCTACTCTGATTTTGGTCCATGTTACGGAGTTGTTTTCATTTTTGTTCTCAGACTGTTCACCGTCTTCCCCTGAGCCACTGTGAATCTCTATCCCTGGCTCTTTGGTCAAGGTATCGTAAAGTGGAGTCACCTGCCACATCACAGGCTTGCCGGAAGATGGCAAATCAGAACCACTCACTGTCGTGGTGAAGAAGTCTCCCTCTGAGGTAGGACCAGTGTCTGAATTGGGAACAGTCTCGCCATTTGGCTGGATACTTGAAGACCAGGAAGTGAGGATGGGCTGGGAAGTACTTCCGGTGGAAAGGACATAATTGGAGCCCAGTTCAGTTTGGTGTGAACTATTCTGCCACCGTTCGGCATCCAGGTCTCCTTGTCCGGGGGCCGTGGTAGGACCGGGGCTGCTGACTGCCTGAGCACTTGTGCTCACGGACTCGGGCACTGTGGGCGTGCTTGGCATTCTGGGACTGGATGGAGTTGGAGGAATGGGCTTCACGGGGTCCGGCGCAGCTGTCGGGAGCTTTTTCCCACTGGGAATTGTGCCTCTGTGGGGTTTCAGAACTCTTCGGCTAGACGGGCATTGCTGGAGGCCACAAAGAGCTCGGCTGTTGGGTTTCCTTGTCACATCGCAAGGTTCGTCATGGTTCTTGGCACACGTGACGCTGCGGATCCGCACTCCGCCGCCGCAGGACACAGAACACTGGAAAAGAGAGAGGGCTGTTAGATGAGCGGGAGAGATGCAGCATTCTCAGGCTCAGGCTTACAACAGGTGAGAACAGGCCCAATGGACACAGAGCTGCGCAGCCGAACTTGTTTTCTTCCATCTTTACATTCAGTTTCTGCGCTTTTTTAGTTTTCCAAGGAAATACGTATCTCCTAGAGACCCGATGGGGCGCAGGACCAACAGTTTACTCTTCTGAATATACAAACCACAACATAGTAAAACCGAAGTCTCCCTGGGCTCTGAACACAGGACGGCGAATTCACGAAAAGTGCAATGAGGTATGCGAGTCACCTACTCTTTTTAAGATGGTAAAATTATCTTTCCTAGGGTTGTAATGCCGTTAAATTAACATAAAATGCTTACATATTTTCTGGAGTCTATTAAGTTAGTTATAACGAATCTTCCCCTTTATATTTAGAAAACACCCGATGTAACTAACAGAGTCTCACCCAGGCACACAGGCTCCCTTTCCACTGGCCTCTGTCAGCTGGGATCAGATTAAAAGCTAGACAACCATCATACTCACACGTGTACACAGATGCAGGACTTATTCTGACATTTAAAGGTGAGTCGTTAATTGAATAGAGAGATACCCTTTCTAAAGAGTGAGTCCCGAAGCATGGTGCTGATACGAGGGGCGATGGCTGGTACCTGCACCCCCATGTCCCCTCCCCATTCTGTAGGGCACGCCAAGGCACAGGCAGCCAGGGTACCTTCGGAGGAATCCTCACAGGATAGTCTTTCCTCAGGATTCATGGTAAAGAATCTTTATTTCCTCAGTCTTGGCAGCTGCAAACCACACGTACTTGCTACATCACACTGAATTTCTAGATCTTTTGAATAATCTTACTTTTACCAGAACGGCTCCATGTTTACCTTTTCTTCCCAATCTTAAGTCAGCCACAAAATATACTGCACTTGAATATGAACCATCCAGTGGGGGGTGGGGGGGTTCTTCACGGCTGTTTCACATTTGTCTGTCTTATATTCCTGACCTCAAAGCGGGTCTTTGGAGGATGGGGATTGCATAATGCTTGGTGGATTTTAACAGGTTCGCAGCCAGGATTCTGTGTGATACTGACGACCGCCCTGTGAAGTTTACCAGGCAGGAATTAGGATTCCACCTTCCACAGGAGAGGAACCTGAGACTCAGGGACGTGCTTGAAAGGCTGCAAGTCAGCGGCAGAGTAAGCGTCAGGTTTATTTCACAGCTTCCACAGAATCTAGTGCAACACACTGGACAGGAAGCCATGCACGATTTCACCTCTCGACCACAAACCCTCGATGTCCGAACAGCTACCCAAAGGCCGGAGCTGTTTCTTATTCATAACTGAATTCCAGGATAGTTCTTGGGACACAGTGATCACTTAATACACATTTACTAAGGGGTTATTTCACCTGGAAAAAAAAAATCAGGAATGGAAAAATTCTTCCGTGAGCTTATACATTTTTTAGCTTTAGTTTCTTGCCTTCTCAAGTCCTATTTTCAATTTGTGTAGGAAAATAATACGGATGTATAAAAACCCCCCTTTATTTTGTTACAGTCAAGCATCGTCTCTCCCTGATGTCTGCTAGCTCTGTGAAATCAGCTCCTTTGAAAAGCAGGAGAGGCTCGTCCGCACAGGAGACCATGCAGCTGATAGCATGTTCAGCTGCGGATCTGGGGTCACCTCACTTTGGAGGCTGACAAGGGCAGGCCGGAAGCAGTCACTTTCCTGGTTTACTACAGTATTTCTACCTTCTTGTGCACGAAGTTGCTTTAAGCGCTGTCTGCTTCGTCCTCCCGACTGGCTCAGCACTTGTTACATTCTAATCCAAACCCCCTGAGTTTTCAAATCTCCACTTCGGACAAATGATCCGTCCAATCAAACACCCTTTATGTAGGTCCGAACACATTTCTGCACTGCTTGCCTCAGGCAGGCTGGATTTCAAGAGCTGATCCATGAAAGAGGCCCCGGCTGATGCCAAGGGTCCTTAAGCGGCAGGTGCACCTCCCTTTGGGTTTTTTCTTTCCAGGAAATGTCAGAGTAGACAGCTATATGGCAGGAAACTCTTTGATTTTTCATTTCTTTCTCTTCATTCCTTTTTTTTTTTTTTTTTTTGGTTTGTTTCGACTTGAAATGCTTATAATGTCCACAGGGAATTTAAGACTTTACAACTTTACAAGCATTTAAAAAAAATCCACAAGTGTATAGGTGTATGCCCTCCACCCCTACATTGAAGTAAAAGAGCTATAAAACCTGTGAGAAGTAACGTGAACTCCCCAGTCTGCCGTTATTCATTAACTCCACACACGGCACAGCAGCTGAACCTCAGCTTTCTCTTCTGGAAATGGAGAGAAATGAATATCCACCTTTCAAGGCCGCTGTGAGGATTACCTGAGACAGTAGTCTTAACACAGTGCACAACACAGAGAAGATGACTGGCAACTGGAAGCTATTATCACTGTTATAATATCGATGCTGATAATAATGATAACAACAAAGGGCTTGGGGGTCTCTGATTTCTACTGTCCTTGTGCAGCACAGGGACACACACCTGTCTGTGGGAAGCCATGAGGTGAACAGCTACCTGGGTGAAGTACTTGTAGGCACATATCTAGAAGATACTGTGGATACCCACATATCCACTGGTTTATTGCTAGATTTTTCAAGATTTAGATTTCCTAAGCTTAACAGGTGGACACATCTATAAATTTTTTAGAATTTATAAATTACAAGTATTAAATAACCTTATTCACTATTGTGTAAATTTGCTCAACCTAAAAGAATAAAACAGGAGTAAATAAAAGCTAACTGGTTGTTTAGTTAAAATACATTAGATTTTGAGCTTTTAAAACCGAAGATTATTCTAGAACAGAGATTCCAAAGTTGCAGCCTCAGGACTAAATTTGACACACAAACATTAATTCTTTGGCCTTTTTTGTCTCTTTCTTTCTTTTTTTAAAAAAATGGTGGCAGCGAGAGATGGAGAGGGAAGGAGAGAGAGAATCGCAAGCAGGCTCCACACCCAGCATGGAGCCTGACGTGCGTGGGGCTCGACCTCACGACCCTGAGATCATGACCTGAGCCAAAATCAAGAGTCGGATGCTTCCCCAACTGAGCCACCCAGGCGCCCCTGGCTTGCTTAATCTTCAAACAAACAAGCAAACAGATGAAATACAAACACTGAATTAGTAGCCAACACTTAAAGATAAGTCGATATCATATTAAAATTCCTGATTTTTAGCTTCTCGCAGAAAGGCAGATGATCGGCCACGACTGGCACCATTCCCAGCTGGCGACTCACAACTTCACTCACGGGGCCCTGGGTCTGGGAGCAGTTCTTACGTTCTCTAGCACACCTACCCTTCATCCTCACCTGCCTTCCTTACTCACACATCCGGAAGCTTCCAAGTAGCCCAGGGATGTCATTCTTTAGCCCCAGGGCGTATCGTGCCCAGCGGGACAGCGTTAACTATCTACCAAGTATACTGAGCCTGAAAACAAAGTTGCCTTTTCTCGCAGTCACGCAGGAACAGGCTGCACTGTTTTGTTCTAGGGCCCACGCTCTTTCGGGTACCTCTTCCAACTGTGGGTATCTCCTTAGGAGCTGTCAAGCCCTTCGATGAGAGAAACGCAGGGCGCAATGCCGCACTCAGAGCTCATCTCGGTCGGTAGTTCAGGAACTCTCAAAGCCAGTATCTGCTAGGACAACTTCGTGCCCTTACCCTATAATTTTGAACTCGGTACCAGGCCAGCAGCTCATCAATCTGTTACTGTCCCCCCTGGGGGTCATCTTGCTCTCACTTGCCATTACTCTAAGATTAAGGCCTGTGGGGAGCCCGCTGAGAGAGAGCTCTGCTGCTAAATGAGTCAAGCCACCCACCTACAGCGCACTGAGAAGGACGGGAGCTCACAAATGGCTGGGAGCTGTAGTGCTGAGAGTTTATGCAGAAACACAGTCGGGGCTCATCACAGACTTACAGCTAAAGGCCAAGTAGAGAAAGAGCGAGTGCTTTGCCATAAAAACATTTATTGTGTAGTCTCGGGAATTTATAAATGAGTAATTGGATCTCATGCTAAAACCAGCTTTGAAAGTAAGCTGAAAAGCTCAGGTAGCTGTTATGGGTTGAACGGTGTCCCCCCCAGAAAAGATATACTGGAGTCCTAACCCCCGCCTACCCCCTCCCCCTGTATCTCAGTATGGAGATGTATTTGGAGATGGCACCTTTACGGAGGTAATCAAGTTAAAATGAGGTCCCCAGGTGAGTCCTAATCCAATATGACCACTGGCCTTATACACAGGGGAATCCAGATACAAGAGACACATACACAGGGCAACGCCACTGAAGACGAAAGCAGAGATCAGGGCGCCACCATCCACAAGCCAAGGAAGCCAAAGGCCACCGGAAGCGAGAAGGCACAGGACAGACTGTCCCTCACAGCCTTGAGAAGGAACCAACTCTGCCAACACCTTGATCTTGGACGCCTGGCCCCCAGAACGGTGAGACAGTAAACTCCTGTTGTTTCAACCACCCCACTAGTGGTTCTCTGTCATGGCAGCCCTAGCAAACTAATGTAGTACCCCAGATAATTAGGAAAAATATCAGACAGGATGACGAGAACCAACATGGTCCCCAACTGGTTTTCTGTGAGTAGTTGTGTCAAACAAGGCTGCCTCTATGTGTTCTCCAGGAAACCTGGCAAAGCACAGGCTGCTAACATCTGAGGAGGACGAAGATGTTGGCCCTCTCAGACATCCTGTGCCCAAGGAGGACGTGGTCGAGGCTCAAATGTCAGGTGTCCAGCCCCACAGAAGTGCCGTGGACCTTCACTCAAACTAGGGAGTACCACAGGGAAGAGACTCAGAAATGTCTCGCCTTCCTGCTCCATCCTCCTTCGGTGTGCAGGCATTCCTGTTCAGTCTGACGGGGCCAGGAGAGCTTGTTTGCAAAAATCAGCTCTCTCCGGTCACTCGCACGCTCCAATACCCATCTGCACAGCTTTGCCCTGGACAGAGTCTTGGTAAGCTGGCTGGCTGATTGCCTTGTTCATTGGTCTGTGCGCCTGTGCCAGGCGCGGAAAGGCCATACCTGCCTTTGGAGGCTCTGCCCCACGCCCCATCAAATATATTAGAAAACATCTCTAGTCTCAAGGGAAACATAATCTTTTTTCCCTAAAAACCATATGAAAGGCTTTTTCTTCTTTTGCTTTAGAAGTATTTGGGGAGGGACAACTTATTTCATTGAGGCGTGCTCTGATTTCTCAGCACACGTTATGCATAGTCTGGAATTCCAGCAAAGTGACAAAAGCTGATCTATAAATTGTTTCCAAACATAATACGTTTTTTTGTGAATACTAAGGGCTGTCAGATTGTTATATTTTGTAGACGTTTGAGATGCACACGGCAGGGTGTTCCCAGTAAAAGCTCTGCTGCCTGCATTCAAATCCTGGCTCTATTGCTTACAGGACAAGTTTCTAAACATCTCTATGCCTCAGTTTCTTCACCTGTAAAATGGGGTTAAGAAGGCTGTTATGAGGTATTGTGTTAATACCTATACAAGTGTTTAATACTAATACCAGTAAGTATCCAGTAAGTATCTGCCATTAATATGTAATTAAATATTGATTTAAGATTCTGCTGTGTCTTTTGTTTTTATGGAAACCATACATTAGCCTTTTCATTAGGAGTCCAACACTTCTGCAGACCCTTGACCCAAGCCTCGTGTTTACAGTGCTCCATGTAGAAAATGGTCCTGAGCTTGGGGTGAGGGTTTAGAGGAAAATGCAGAGGGGCACAGATCAATTCTGTCAGGGCACCTGGGTGCCACCGACTGGACAAGGCTTGCAAAATGAGGGTAGCATAGAAGACAGACCCTTGCCTTCTTGCTTGAGAATGAAGTTACCGGGGCATCAGGTGTCTCAGTTGTTAGGTGCCTGCCTTTGGCTCAGGGCGTGATTCTGGCGTTGTGGGATCGAGCCCCGCATCAGGCTCCTCCACTGGGAGCCTGCTTCTTCTTCTCCCACTCCCCCTGCTTGTGTTCCCTCTCTTGCTAGCTGTCTCTCTCTGTCAAATAAATAAAATCTTAAAAAAAAAAAAAAAAGAATGAATTTACCAGTTAGCGAACACTCACTATTTTCACGCACCACACAACGGGCTTCTGTGGATTATCTTCAAGCCTCACATTAACCCTGTCATTATGAATGAGAAAAGGCTGGCTGGGGAGGGAGGTGTCAATACTAGCTCGAGGCTACACAATTAGGGATTGCCAGGGCTAGAAAACCTAGGAAAATGACTCTCCCACTAAATCTATTAGCCTAGCTGCCAGGAGTAACAGGGGAATTCACGAGCAATATCAACCTCATGGAGTTATCTTAAATGTTAAATGAGACAAACCCTTGAGTGTGAAAAGCGCTCAATCAAGGACAGAAGATGTTGCCATTCCCACCTATTTACTCTGCTAGGAAATGACTGTATCTACAGCTTTACTATATCCCAGGCACTGTTCTGGCAAGAAGTTTGGACCTATTAACTCATTTCATCCTCATAGCTTCTCTTGAGCGTAAGCACTGCTGTTATGCCTGCTTCACGGATGGAGAAAACAAGCCACGGAAAACAAAAAGGAATCGCAAAGAGATAAAGTCACACATCTAATAAGTGGCAGAGCCAGGATTTGAACCCAGGGACCCATGTCCCTGAGACCATGCATGTCCTTCACCACGAGACCAGGAAGTTCACTGAAGTGGTATAACCAATAAAAACGGGGGCCCCAGAACCTCTGATACTCTGTTTACAACAAATCCAGTCCCCCTTCTTTATCTTCCACGCGCAGAAAGTAGGTTGGGTGAAAACAGGGTAAGATTCTTGGTGAAATCTGAGATTCGGGGTAGGAGTCAGTGTTCAGGGCATGAGCTTAGAGAAGGAGGGGTTGGTCAGAGGGGCAGAAAGGCCCCCCCAGCTCTCGCTAGGTCCTCCTTCAGCCCCCTGCCAGGTCAGGGATGAGCGTGCCAGCCCAGCACAGCTGAGCCCACCCTTCTCTCTTTGCTTGGGTTCGGAGAGGTGTCTTGGCAGGGGAGGGAAGTCCGCCCAGGGAGGGGGACTCTGCAGGAGCCCCATAGTTCTTGGATCTTTCTGCCCGGTTGTCTCCTAACTTCCAACATCAGGGTGACCCAGACAGCCCAGTGCAGGCCGAATGATGAGGTATCTCTGGAGTGTTAAACCCCGTGTCGATTAACGCCAACCTCGAGACAAGCTCCAGACCATAAATACCATGAGAGCCAGAAGTCAGCACTGCATCATGTCTCTTACACATGTATCTGGGCCTAGTTAGAATGTCAAAGACATTTCCTCATATTCCAGCAAAGCTTATTAGAGGCTCACGTGTACAGACACTAGCAAGATAGCAGAGGGAAGAGAGGGAGACCCACGGGATGAATATTTCAATGCTGATTTAACTAAAAGCACCTTTCATGACAACATCCGCTAAATGAAGGCCGGGGCTCAGCCTTTCTGCTCAACTCCATCCAGCGGAAGCCAGAAACTGAATCCCATGTCTGCTCACAATACCCTATGCGATGGCCTGTATTTGGGACCACAGACACGAGTCCTTGTCACAGTGTGCCAACCTTTTGGTCCCTTGTTCTCCAGTTAAGGCACATCATTTTGTTCCCCATAAACGTGAGCACGGTAAGAAGCACTTCTCAGCCAAATATGTAATTGTAGTCCTTTAAAAAAGCATGAAGAATCTGGCAATTAGTAAATTCCACTCGACAAGAATTATGGACTGCTTCAGATGCAGCCCACACATTCCTGGTAAACAGATGTAATGGACCAGTCACGCTGCCTCGGCCTGCCTTATTTTGACGACACTGTAGTTTACAGCGATCCAGGCTGGCTGGGGCCTAATAAGCCAGGCCAGCCACAGGCTCTGCTGTCCCCTCCCAGGATCAGCCCCGCTGCTGACATGTACACAGATTTGTAATACACTATCAGTTTGAGGTATGTGTTCTTTGCATGTATCTGTCTTTCTTTTCTTTCTTTTTCTCTTTCTTTCTTTCTTTCTTTCTTTCTTTCTTTCTTTCTTTCTTTCTTTTCTTCCTTCCTTCCTTCCTTCCTTCCTTCCTTCCTTCCTTCCTTCCCTCCTTTCATTTTTTGGTCCCATCTCTACCATTTGATAGGAAGTTCTTACAACACAGGAACCATACTCGCCATTTTCTTTTTATTTTCCCCCCGATGCCCAAGAGAGCATTCTGCACAGATTTAGAAGCTAAATAAACCTAAACTGTGACTGTGAGCTAAAGAAATAAAGTTCCAGAAATAAGGTTTTCACAGCACCTGTATTCAAATAATGTTTTCTGCTTTCAAAGAGCTTCAGACACGGCACCTTTGCTGGGACAAATTTTCAAATTCTTCTTTACATAATACTTCGGAGTACCTTTATTAGTACAGATAGTCCTTACTGCATTCTCCTGAATCAAATATTTTCCATTTGTCTGAAGGTGAGTCCTAAGAGGACTTCCTATGATATTCTGGTCAGTGGTCGCCTTATTAATGAAAAGGACAGGGCTTTCCAAGGAAACTTGGAAGAAGTCAGCATCCATCCATAAAGTCTGGACTGTTAGTTTAAAAAATTATGTGGTTTTTTCTTTTGGGTCATTCCTGAGGTCATTGAACGCAATGTGCACAGGAAAGCAGAGCAAGGCCCCTCTCCAGGGCATTGGAGAAAAAAGGGCTCCACTTCCACTACGGACTCTGGGAGCACCAGGCATGACAGGACCAGGTTCCATGGTGACCTAAAGAATAATGAAGTCTGGGAGTTTTTTGTGACCTTCTACTTAGAAAAAGCATACTTAGAGGATTCGATCAGATTAATTTTGGGAAAATGCAACAACACTTATTTCAATGTATGTGGCTAATAATAGTACATGTTCTAAACCTCGGTCAGGTCTGGCCTTGACCCATGCTGAACAGACAGACGATTGGAGGGGCATCGTCAAGTGTGAAGTACACTGCCTATCATTCTACTCTCAGAGCAACACTCCTCTGGTTTTAGTTAACGCCAGCAGTTTCAGGGAAACAGAAATGTAAGTGTTTAACAGACTAGCTCTTGGGGGCGGGTGGGAGAGCCCTGATTTGCTACCAATGGTTTAACAACGGGACAGCAAAAATCCTGACAATGTACCAGTTAGCTGTTGTGAGCCTGTGCGAGTGGGATCCAGCTCCTCGCTGGCAGGCGTCTGACTCCTGGACGAGTGAGAAGAAAATCCTGTAAGAACAGAAAATAAGCAAGATAGGCTACAAGGCGGTGCAAGACGCAGGCCACAGGCCACAGGTGATACGCACCAGCCACCGTGCAATTTTCTCTAGAGCCGCTCCGGGTTGGTTAGTGAAGAGGCAGGGGGGGGAAGCGGCACCGCTCACCTCACTCCAGTTGCCCACGGTCCAGTCTGACGGACACAAGATGTCTCTGTTGCAGGAAGTGAGGGTCTTGGGCTTGAGCAGGTGCTGGCAGTCTCTCGCCGGGACAGCCTGCTCATCAGAGCCCATGGTCTGGATGCACAACACCGTCCGCTTCTTCTCCCCGTGGGGGCCACACGTTGCTGAGCACGCTTCCCACTCCCCAGCCCACCACCTGCAGACACACGTGGACACCGTAAGTATATACCTACATTCAGTTCAGCCATGGGGAAGAGGGACCAGGAGCGGAAGTGTGGGTCGCAGAGCTGGGTGGTCCTCGGAGATGCTCCAGCCTCCTAGAGTAGAGCCACAGCTGGCCTGTCCCCTCACGGCTCGAGTCCAGCAGAGCACCTGGCAGAACCAGACGCTACCTAAGAATGTCTCTGAATGGGAAAAAAAAAATGCCCTCTCTCTTTACGGTCAAGAAGCCTGGTTTTCTGTTGTACAACATCAAACAAGTTTAAGCCTTACTTTCTTCATCTGTTAAATGGGTATAACAATACAGACTTTATACAAGTGCTGTAGATTAAACAAATACCAGATCTATACGTAGCGCACAGTACAGAGCCTGACATGATAGAACTTGATCAGCTGAAATTATTTGTTGTTATTTTGACTGTTGCTACCGAGTAAAAGAATCTAATAGAATTTAGGTCCCCTGGCTCCTAATCGAATGTTTTTATGTTCTGCTGTGAAGCGGGTACTGAAATAATTGCTGACTTTCAATTATTTAGGAGCCGGTCAGTCGGACGCACCGCCTTCATCGTCCCCACCTCCTCCAGGCTACCTACACTAGTCTCACTGGTGCCTTTGATAAGAAAGCAGGAAAAGAAGAAGAAACAAAATAATTTCTTACTTGTCAGCTATTCTTGACAAGTCAAAGTGTTGACACAGTTTGCTAAATGAATACTCAGGATTCACTGTAGAAAAACAGGAATGTGAGCTCTTTCTCTATCCCCTTATTGTGGATGATTTACTCCAGATTCTAGGAGGTAGACCTTGTGGCTACGTAGAAATAGGTTTTGAAAATGGCGGGGAGCCCTCTCTGTTTCCCCGTCTCATCATTGTGTAAATCTTCCCCAGCACAGAAGAGAAAACAAGTGTCTTGATCCCGTGTGTGTTTTGGGTTCACCATTGGAAAGTACGGCCCACTTCTTTGGCTCTCCGTGCAGTAATAAAATGGAATGCTTCTGTTTTTCATAGGAAAATAGTACAGCATGTGAAGTCGTTCACTCCTGAATTTAACTGTCCTTGAGATAGTATGGAATTTTGAAGAAGACAAAAGTTTGTACTATGATTTATATTCAGTAAGCATTGTATTTATTTGGATGAAACTTCTTTTGATTCTCACACTTTTATTCTCAGGCTAAAAATATTTGAAGAAAACTATTCCTTGATTCTGTTATATTCTTTAATAAGTTATTTTTAAGGTATAAGGATTACTCATTTATTCATTAGTGTTTAACATCTATAATTAAGTAATTAAGATGAGTTACTCATTTATTTATTAAGTAATAATAACAAATGAGGTTACTCCCTTATTCCTTAGTGTTTATCATCTGGCTATCTTGTGTGGATAAAGAGCTAATATTGGAAACCACGTGATGTGAAACCAACCGAACTCCCACTTCGGTAATTATTAATCTAGTTACTTCACCCCACTTCTGACCTGTCTGGAAGAAGCCAGACATGTTACTGAATATATAAAATGTCATTCTGGAAGGGTTTTAATAATCTGAGTGGACAAAAAAAGTATAATTTATCGAATTACTTGCTGGGCTTTCAGCTCTGTGTCACCACAAAGTGATAATGAACCTCCTTATTTTCTCTTTCTGTTATCTTCTCCACAGTCCCCCAGGGACATTTTGTATCTGTTCCTCACTAGTTTAAAGTGAAAACAGCACCCCCCCCCCTTTTTAAATATCTCCCAGCAAAGGTCTTCCAGGCCCAGGGCTCAGGAAATACTGTCAAGTTGTTTTCTCTTGTCCATTTCATTTTTTGATATCTGCCATAATCCAGCTTTCTAGGAGATGCGTAATAGAATTGTGTTTTTATATTTATAGGAGATTTGTGACAGAAGGCTGTTGAAACGCCCTGAGGGATTGACTGGTGAGAAGGGCAATGTAATGCAAAGAACTCAGCAGGACAAAAGCCCAGCCCATTTATTCACCCCAACAAGACAACCTCCCTGGCTCAATCAGCACAGAATTGACAACCTTCCCTGATTTGTTCTGTTTTTGCTATTGATCTTTACCTTACCAGAATGCTCAAGACACTCACCACACAACTGGGTAACTGATCATGTATTGTTTCGTAGACCCCCTACAGGAGTCCATCTCACCCTCCCAGTTACAATGTAAAAGTCCTATGCTGGGCACCCAGGTGGCTCAGTCCGTTAAGTGTCTGATTTCGGCTCAGGTCATGACCCTGGGGTCCTGGGATGGAACCCCATGTCTGGCTCCCTGCTCAGTGGGGAGTCTGCTTCTCCCTCTCCCACCGCCCCTCCCCGTGCTCCTGCTCTCTCTCTCTCTCAAGTGAGTAAATAAGATCTTTTAAAAAAAATTCTATCAACGATTCTCACTATAACAACACAGTGGGAGGCTTTGAGAAGCAAAAAAATGCTACCAAATAACAACAATTTAAAAAGATTTGTTCAATTGCTTATGCTTCCCTCTCCTTAAATATAATCTTCAAATAGCTTGGAGGGAATTGCAGGAAATTATGTTTCCAATATAAGAGCAGAAGTTGGGGAACACAACGGGCTGTCTTCCTCCCCTGAAGCGTGATGATGCAGGATGGCAGAAACTGCAGCAGCAAAATTGATGCTCAGCCCACCGAGAACACGTGGGCATTGGCAGGCACCCCTGTGCTGGCCGGGACTGCTGGGGTCCGCCCGAGACCCAGCACTTCCTGTCTAACCTCCGGGGCCTCGTTACTGATCATGTACTGTGGGAGAGGGGGCTGCATCACTGGTCCGTTTCAGAATTCTGCTCTGAATCAACAAGCCGTATGCCTGCACTCAGCGTAAGAAGCCTTCCAGGGGTTAAAGGTATCACTCGCCTTGTTCTAACAAGGGTGCTTTTAGAAAGAAGAGATGAAGACATGTCAACTAACTACAAAGGCCCAAGGAGGGCAAGGACCATGGGGACAGTGGCCAGGAGGAAGGGCTTGGGCTAAGGGATCCCATGCCTGGCTGCGGGTCTCGCCCTGAAAGCTGACCTTGCCCGTGAAGATGCATTTGATAGAGGCTGCCTGGCTGCAAAGTTCCTTAGGAAGTCACCTATTTGTGCTAGTCCATAAAATCCTTCGACACACTTTCCAAGAAGCCCCGATCCCATGGTATTCCAAGCTCTGGAGTGTCTGTCACGGGGTTGGGGATCTCTCCTCTTCTCTTCGCTTGCGTTAAGCTGCCTGCGTTAGCTTCCTATGGCTGCTGCGACAAATTACCACAAACCTGGTGGCTTAAAACAACACAAAATCTGGCCTCTTATAGTTCTAGAAGCCAAATCTGGTCTCTTATAGCTCTAAGTCAGTGTTACCGGGATGAAATCAAGGTGCCAGCAGGGCTACGCTCCCCCCAGAGGCTCTACAGAAGATCTGTTCTTGGCCTCTTTCAGTTTGTGGGGGTGCCAGCATTCCTTGGCTTGTGGACCATCCCGCCAGTCTTTAAGGCTAGTGTCTGCAAATCTGTCTATTCTGTCTTCATATCAGCCTCTGTGTGTGTGTGTGTGTGTGTGTGTGTGTGTGTGTAACTTCCATCTGCCTCTTTCTTATGAGGACCCTTGCAATGACATTTGGGGCCCAAGGGGATAACTGCTGATAATTTCCCCCATTTCAAGACCCTTTAATAACATCTGCAAAGACCCTTTTTCCCAATCAGGTAACATTTGCAGGCTGCAGGGATCCAGATGGAGATGTCCTTCCAGCCTGTCCCACGACCACACTGAGGGTCAGCTTCCAGTCCACCGAGCTCAGCTAGTATCACATAAGAATTCCTTCATCAAGTCTCCTCTTCTGTGTCCACGGGCCTCCCCCTCAGTTCAGCTCCTCCTGAGGAGTCCTTCAGCCTCTGGACTCTTGCCCCAACATCCTTCTCCCTCCCACACCGGTAGTACCTCACTGTAAAGGAACCTCCAACTAGAAATTCTGGCAGTTGGAGTGTGGATGCAGGTAAGATAACCACCCTTAGGGAAGCTGAATTCTGAAGAGAGTGAGGCCAAGTTTTTGGCTACAGGTAAATAAGAACATGTCAGCAACAGATCGATGTCTGTTCTAAAACCAGAGAGATACTGGAATCTTCTTGGACTGTGTTGTTTTCATGTACATAGCCCACGTCTACCTTGGCCTCAGCAGGTCAGTGTCTGCATCAGGAAGTTTCGGGGCCCACCACACCGAGCACAGTGCCTGCTTTGCTTTAGACACAGCCTGGATGGGGGAGAGGTACGGGCCTGTCTTTGGGGGTATGGAATGGAGACCCCACGCTTAAAGCTAGACAGCCTGGGGTTCGAACCTCGGCTGTCTACCAGCTGCATGATACTGAGTGAAGTAAAGAAAATTTCTTCCTCCATAAAATTGACATAATAATAGTTATTTTTCTGAGTAGTTGAGAACGATAAAGAGAACATATAAGGTATTTCAAAAACATCATCAGAAGTGAAGGAGTGCTTAAAAACCCCACTGTTTTTGGGGTGCCTCGGTGGCTCATTCAGTTACACATCTGACTCTTGATTTCTGCTCAGGTCATGATCTCAGGGTTGTGAGACTGAGCCCTGCATCGGGCTCTGTGCTGGGCATGGAGCCTACTTAAGATTCTCTCTCTCCTTCTCCCTCTGGCCTGACTCCCAACTGCTCTCTCTTAAAAAAAAAAAAAAAAAGCAAAAATGCACTGTTTTCTTCTACTCTCCTTTCACATTACTTCTGTTTCAACCAATGTGTGGGTTTTCTCCACCAAGCATTTCCGACCCTCACTGCCTGGGGTTCGTGCAGACCGGGCAGGGTAAGGGCTCAGCCCCACAACATTGTCCCACCCCTGCTCTTCACATCCAGGCCATCACCTGTGCTGCTCACCAGCTGGCTACGAATCAGGGGTGCCCACAACCCCTGCCGAGGGTTCAATCATTTGCTAGAGGGGCTCACAGAACTCAAGAAAACATTTTACTTACTAGATGACCGGTTTATGATAAAAAGATACAAGTCCGGAACAGGTGGATGGAAGAGAGGCACAGGGCAGGGTCCCGGGCAAAGGTGGAGGGCTTCTACACCCTCTTGGGGCACAGCGCCCCCCCAGCACCTCCAAGTTAGGGACAGAGACCACATATACAGCCTTTATCGTATCACTGTATCTCAGCGCTCGATAAAAGGTAACGGTTAAACAGCTGTAATCACCACTGTGTCTCTTGTGGGAAATAACAGAAGCTTAATAAATATTTGCTGGCAACAGTCAGGCCGAGGGAGACTATGTAATACAACGAAAATGAGAACATGAATGCCAGGGACAAAATTAGAGCCAGGAAATAAACAGCTGTGGTTTTAAGAGGGTATCTAACCCATCAGCGAGAGTGGCTTAGAAAAGCGAGGCGAGACCCCCCAGGCTCGTGTGTCCCAGCAGCACAACAGGAATTTTCTGGTAGAGAGTCATGAACCTCGAGGGAGAAGGGAGCATGAGGAAGCATGCGGGCCCGCAGAGCAGTGGGCTAGTGAGCAGCCCCAAGAAACGTGCCTCAGTTCCTGGCTCGCTCCTCCCGGAGGAGAAATGATAGACAGGGCGGCTTCACACAAAGCCTGGTGCCGGCAAGAGCTGCAGCCAGCCAGGGTGCCCACGCGGAGGTGAGGCAGGGCAGGTCTGGCTCCCCTCTCACGGCCCACTCCTTCCCTTCTAGAAACCACAGAGCTGGCACAGAGTAAACCTTCGGACTCCAGCTGCTGGGCCCAGCCTGCCTGCCCTGCCAGAGATCAACACCGCCTGCCTTCACTGGCTTGCCTGCGCTCTTCCTTTCACCAATTCTTCCAGATCTACCACATTCCTCTGGCTCTTGTTCAGAGGTCAGCTCGTCACTTGTTTATTTATTTTTTTAATTATTATTATTTTTTTTAAGAGAGAGAGAGCGCGTGTGCATGAGAGTGAGGCAGGGGAGGGGCAGAGGGAGAGGGAGAGGGAGAATCTCAAGCAGGCCCCATGCCCAGCTCAGAGCCCAGGGCAGGGCTTCGTCTCAGGACCCTGAGATCATGACCTGAGCCGAAATCAAGAGCTGGATGCCTAACTGCGTAAGTCCCGCAGGCGCCCCACTTGTTTGATTTATAATCCCAATGAATCCCCTCCTGTTTAACTAAACTCCTTTTAGTGCGTCTTCTTAGGACTGGAATGAATGCCTGGTGGACACCACAACTAAGTGCAGCCCTGCCTAAGGTCTCTGGAGAATGAAGACACTCTTCCGAATTAGTTCTTTCTCCCTTCCCTTCCTTCCTTCTCTCTCTCCCTCCCCTCTCTCTTCCTCTCTCCCTCCTCCTCCTCCGTCTGCTTCTTGGTTTGTCCTTTTCTCTCTCTCTAACATACACCCCTAATAATAACATTCCAGCCACCTTCTAGGAGTCCAGTATCTAGAACCAATATGGCGAGCAGCAAGCGAATAGCTCTGCAACGCTGCTCCTCAACCAAGGGTGCTTTTGCCCTCTATGAGACACTTGGCAATGACTGAAGATATTTTGGTTGTGACAACCCAGAGGAAAAGGGGATGTTGCTACTAACATCTAAGCAGATACAGGCCAGGGATGCTGCTAAAACCCCCTACTATACACAGGACAGCCCCACAATCAAGAGTTATCTGCTCCGATTGTCAACAGTGCTGACGCTGGGAAAGCCTGCCCTGGAAGACCACTCTTGCCCGCTGCCTACGTGCAGATGGGCATGTGATCTGAAGGGAGCACGACCGCTGCCTGGCACGGTACTCCTGGAAAAGCTGCACCCGATAGCTGGAGAACTTCTGGAGGATCCATATCGCATTCTCTTCCACAACGCTCTGAGACTTAGTCTTACCAAAGAAACAAACAGGACACACCAGGTTTGTAAGAAATACTGCTCTATGGGGAGAAGATGTCCTCACTCACAGCACAGCTTGCCACGGGCTCCAACCGCACAGCCACAGAAAGCTGTAAGAGTTTTCCTGTACTTATTCTAATAACAAAGCCTCACGAGCCTCCTTTATCACTGAGCATTGCATTACTATTAAATCAGATAAACTCTTTTTTTTTTTTTTAAGAGAGAGAGAGGGAGAGCGTGAGCAGGGAGGGGCAGGGTGAGAGGGAGAGAGAGAATATTCAGCAGGCCCCATGCCCAGTGCAGACCCCAACATGGAGCTCGATCTCACGACCCTGAGATCATGACCTGAGCCAAAATCAAGAGTTGGATGCTCAACTGACTGAGCCCCCCAGGCGCCCCAATCAGACATCATTCTAAGCAGACACACAGAGCTCTAATTCTCATCAGTGCTTACCTGGGTGGACAGTCCTTTTCATGGCACTTCTTCTGTCTCCCATTGGGCTGTGTTTCTGGGTCACAAAACGTAGCTTTCACGGTCCCGTGGCCCTTCTTCACACAATGGGCAGTCTGGCGGCGAATACCTGGGGTTCGGGCAGAAGGGGTCGCACATATTAAATCCTGAGCCCACAGGCTTAGTGTCAGGTCAGGCCCCTAGTCACATCAAGCAATCCTGCTTACGGCTGATGGGAAAGTTGTCCGTAGGGTGTCTGGTTTCTCAAGTGTGAATGAGGAATGGGGTCTCTAATCCGCCTGTGCTGCAGCTGGCAGTGGGGGGGAAAGATCGTGCTTGAAAAGGAAGATAATATAGGTAGGTTAATGCATAATCTAATATATAAATTATAATCTAGCTGTGGAGACAAGTCGAATGCATATATGCCAAATAGAAAACAAAGTGACTTTTAAATAATGAAAGCAGGTGTCATAACACAATTGCTATTGGTTTAATAAAGGGACAGAGAAGGTAAGGACCTTTATATTAGTAAACTCTGAAAGACAGGAATAAAATTCAAAAGAACGTTAAAAAGTTTGAGAGGCTATGTTTCCAAACTAGAGAATTTGCTAGCAGGGAATGATAATACCACTGCCCCCGAGACCGGGTCAGTAATGTGAGTAAGGGGAGCACAGGGGGAGGGCAGGTTGCAGAGGCAAACCAAGAGCATCTGGAAGCTGGGTTTAACTTCGGACGAATCGTAATAACGAACACACACAGTGCTTGCCTTGTCCCAGGCACTGTTCGAAGCTGTATGTGTGTCTGTACAAATAAACAAATACAAATAGACATATAGAAATATATAAAAATGTGTGTTCCTTATTATCTATTTTGATATATAGTAACCCAAACCTCACAACAATCCAATGAGGTCAACACTGCCATTATTGGCACGTGCAAGATGAAGAAATGAAGGCACAGTGAAGGCACACAGGTTGACAAAGAAAAGGGACCACAGATTCTGCTAAGACATCGTTACCAAGAGAGGTTAGAGGAGTGGCCAGAGTGTCAATGGATGGAGAGGCAGAGCTAGAGCGAGAGAGCACAAGTAGGGGCAGCGGCAGAGGGAGAGGGAGAAGCAGACTCCCCGCTGAGGAGGGAGCCTGATGCAGGGCTCGATCCCAGGACCCTGGGATCATGACCTGAGCCAAAGGCAGATGCTTAACTGAGCCACCTAGGTGCCCTGTGATTCTCATGGTTTATCAAGGATATGTGCACCCATCTCAAATGTACACAGTTATTTTGAGCTTTCCTAATATTGAGGAAAGGTGTTCATTATAGCATTACAAAAATGTTTATAACTGCAAAATAGCGGAATGTATAAATAATTGCAAATTCGCCCAGTGGACTAGCACGTAGCCCTTCGAGTGCGTGTACCAGAGCTACTTTCGTTAGTGTGGATTTATCTCAAAAGCAGAGTACTGAGTAAAACCAGCAAGACAACGAATGATACATAGAGTGTGAAACTATTTATAGAAAGCTTAAATGCCTGAGAAACAATATTTTTTAACATATATGGCTATTCACATGTATAATAAAAGTATTTAACAACATGTGTGAAAATAATAAATACTGGTTTCATGACCCTAGTTATCTCTGGGGAAAAAGGAAGGGGAGTAGAGTCAGGGAGGTGCTCTTCAAGTATATTTGTGCAATTTCTTTTCTTTCAACATGAAGACTGAAATAAGCATGAATAATGGTAAGATCTGAGAAAGCTGAGTGGCTGCAAAAGTTTGTTGTTACGTTCTCCATTTTCCTAGGACATTCGCAATGCTTCCCAGTGACAGAGTGTAAGGCTAAAATAATACAGTAACAATAAAAGCAAAACAAAACAAAGTGATTGCTACTGTTTGTAACTCTTTTACTATGGGGATCAATTTGGTAATAAGTTTCTTAACATTCCCATCATATTTACACTCTTTGAACCTAGAAATTCCAGCTACAAATTAACACTAATGAAATCATTCTTTACATGGAATTGGCTAAAGACATTTTGCTTTGCCTTGCCAGGGAACTAGAACACATCCATAAAAATGATAGCTCTGAAGACTGAGTAGCACTTGGGAAGGTACCCATGTTACGACATTAAGCAAAGGCACGTGTGTATGTGCATAAATACTTCCATAGACACACAACTAGATACATCTATGACTAGAAAAAAGGATATTGAAAGGCAACAAAGTAAAATACAAAAATGCATGTGTCAGGGGGGTGATTTTTTCTATTTTTAATTTTCCAGAAATGTATTTAACTTACTTTTAAAATATAGAAAGTTTTCACTCAAAGAAAATAAACGACATCGTTGACTGATTCGGAGTTTCAGGCCGTCTTCCATCTTTATATTTAGCAACGTGTGTCCTAGGGGAATATTAGCATTTCACCCTCCGTGTCTGACAGCATGAAAGTAAAAATGTTGTCTTTCTTCTCCACCAGAGTAAGAGAGCTCACTGTCACTCAAACAGGCAGTGCGACTGAGATTAGGGTGAGCAAACGGACACTGTGACAGCTCCCTGGTATTTCCTGTTAAGGTTTAATAACCAGGATGACATTTGCCCAAGCGGGCTGAGGATCAGACTATATCAAAACCAAATCCCTGATTCACATTTGGTAAGGACGTTTCATTTCCCAGCTAAGAGGAGCCTGCTTTCCGATGACTGCACAAATCAACCATTTACCTTGTATTCCTATGCTCTGAAATATTGCCTGTGTCATGCAAAGAATTCACTCCACGCTGAAACAGAAAAGGGGGGGGCGGGTGTTCTCCTGTTTTGTGGAGGACCCCTGCACAGTCTGGACTGGCTGAGTTTTCCCTCTTGGTGTCCCAGGACAAACAACTGAACCTTCCAGCTTACACCTGTACTTCGCTGAAAGAAGTAAGAACTGGAAAAAGTATTTGTGACTACAGTCCCCACGATCTCATTTTCCTCGCAACTGCTCCTCAGGGAAATATTTTTCATGGAACTGATTTTCTGCTTAAATTGCTTGAGCTCCTTGGCCAGCCCAGCCCCCCGGGGCAGGACATCTGGAAATGCTAGCCGCAGCCGTGGTAACACCACCGACACTAACCCCACCACTGACATTAGCCCCACTGCCAGCTGCTGCCACACATCCCACCTTTGTCCCTAATGGATCTCCAGAGGTTTAGAATTTTCAAAACATCACACCTTTTGAGATGAACATGACCCCTGGGATTTCTAAAAGGCGACCCTTGGTTTCCGTACCGAAGGAGGGAAAGAAGGAAGTTGGTAATACAAGCGTCGTTTATTAGCTTCATGGTGCGTGACTCCATGCCCATTGCTGGATCTCCTTCCAGGACTACTTTCTGGCGCAGGGAGAGGGGGTGGGGGCGGGGTGGGGGCAGGTGGATGAGTGGTGCAGAGACGCAGGATGTGAGAGAGAAGCCCATGGGGGAGTAGACTGGGTTCTTCTGAACCATTCACCCCTTTACTTTCACTCCCTTGGCTCCATCGCTGAATCGGACACCTTACCCTGGTGTGGCCCTAGTTTATAGGCAGTAGTGACAGGCTCAAGGCAGAAAGTTCCAGAACAGACTTGGACACAATCCGAAAGGCAAGACAGAGGCAGAGGGCTTTTCATCTGGTACTACTATTAAAGCCCCTCAAACGAGTAAAGAGCCCCAAGTACCTGACAGGCCCGCACCCTGCCCTCCCAGGCCTCAGAGAATTTCATCTAGCCTGCAGCAGAGAGAGCCAGTGCCGCACAGATGTCCCTGTGCTTGTCCACAGTGTCTGGCTTCTCTCTGCAGTCAACTGTACCCAGAGGACTAAGGCCAACCAACGAAAGGTGAGCAGAAATGATCTGTGTTACCACCAGGCCAAAGCCCCTAATAAGAGCCAGTCTGGGGTGCCTGGGTGGCTCAGTTGGTTAAGCGTCTGCCTTCGGCTCAGGTCATGATCCCGGGATCCTGGGATCGAGTCCTGCATCAGGCTCCCTGCTCAGTAGGGAGCCTGCTTCTCCCTCTCTCTCTGCCCTCTCTCCCTGCTCGTGCTCCGTCTCTCTCTTGCTCTCTCTCAAGTAAATAAACAAAATCTTAAAAACAAAACAAAACAAAACAAAAACCAGTCTGCCTCTTCCAATTCTTTCTTCTCCTGTGGGGCACACTGAGAGCCACAACTTTCAGATGTCTTAGCTCCAAGACAAAGCTGGGCCACCCAACCTGCATCAGACTTAGAATGGGTTAGAAATAAACATACATTGTGTTCAATTCCTGAGATTTTGATTTCTTTGTTACTGTAGCAGAACTTAGTCCATCCTGGGCGCCTGGGTGGCTCAGTCGGTTAAGCATCCAGCTCTTGATTCAGCTCAGGTCGTAACCTCAGGGTTGTGAGATCAAGCCCCATATTGGGCTCCATGCTCAGTGGGGAGCCTGCTTAAGATTCTCTCCCTCCCTCTCCCTCTGCCCCTCCTCCCTCTCTCTCTCTAATAAATAAATCTTAAAAAAAAAAAAGAACTTATTCCATCCTGGCATACTTAACAGCAAGGAATCTCTCCAGTGCTCGATTTCATGAGCGAAAACTACTCTCCTCATAGATACAAATACTTGGTAAACTGGAGACAGGAAAAAGAACAACAGGTGGGAATCAGGAGAGCTTGTAAGGGTTTGGATTTGGCCTTGTTTGCAGTCTGCTCTGGGTGGGTTGTTTGACTTTTGTAGAAGTCAGGTCCTCAAGCCAGGCTTTTAAGTGTTTCTGTTTTGCTTTTAAAACACATGAAATACTACGTTGTATACTTGAAAGTTGCTAAGAGAGCAGATCTTAAATGAGTGTTCTCAGCACACTCAAAAAGGTAACTATGTGGCGTGATGGGTGTGTTGGCTGATCTTATTGTGGTAAACATTTCACAATACACGTGTACCAAATGGTCAGTTGTACACCCAAAACTTACACAGTGTTATGTGTCGGTTATAGCTCAATAAAGCTGAAAACAAAACAAAACAAGACATGTAACACTTTTTCAAACAAAACCTTTCATGAGGGACAGTATAAAGGGAGAGCTGCCCCTCTCTGTAGACCATGAGCAGCATATTCGCTCCCATGGAGGCCCCGGCCATGTTTGTGGAAGCCCACAGACCTCTGCGCACAGAGTAGGAACCACTGGCTCAGGTCGCCTCCACGGCCCCTTGTGAAGCGGACACGGATTCACAGACGCGGCAGCTGTGGCTCACCTGTCCCACATGTTACACTGCACTCGGTCCAGCGGCCATACTGCCAGAAGTACCCCAGTTTTTCCACGTCATTGTCAAGGCCGTCTTTCCGGATTGTGTACTCGTACTTGATGCCAGGGTTAGTCACCTGGAACAGAAGCTAAAAGGCAAAAGAGGGGTGACGTCGCTGTCATGACTTGATACCACAGAACTGTGCTCTGTGACAACACTACAGAGCGCCCTTTCTCTGAGTCACGAAGGCACGCACTGGAGCAAATGCCAGTAAATGAACACATTGCCACCTCTGCCTCTACGTCCACTGATACATCGATCTGTATCTGTATCTGTATCTGTATCTGTATCTGTATCTGTATCTATCTATATCTGTGTCTTTACCTGTCTCTACCTCATCTCCATTCAATGATTTCTTGACTGAAATCCCACAGAGGTCTCATCGTACGGAAACTGCTCTGAGGGAATGGGAGGGTGTCTCTTCCAACAACAGACTGGTGGGTCTCCTTGTGCTCTTGTGAACTTGCTAACTTGGTTATTACAGGTAAGTTAATCTTTTTGCACCTTTGTTTCCTCATTTACAGAGTGAGGATAGTAACAGCATGACAAATAGAGGTGTTGTGGGAGTTCAGTAAGTTAATAAACATGCAGGGTTTGCTATGAATAGAATAGTGCCTGGCACATAGTTCACAATCTATAAACACTGACATTTATGACTGTTGTTGCTGTTGTTTTATGATACTCTCCTCTAGCTCTCAGGCTGGTTAGTTCCTTTAAAGCATAGTGTTCTGGGGTAGAAATGGTCATGGGCTTTAGCCAAGGCTTACCACTCTTGGGGCCTTCCCCTCACTTCCCTCTCCTGCAGGCAATCTACTTATCACACGTTTATTGATTTTTTAAAAAGATTTTATCTATTTATTTATTCAAGAGAGAGAGAGAGAGAGAGACAGAAAGAGCATGTGAGAGGGGCAAGGGGCAAAGGGAGAAAGAAAGAATCCCAAGCGGACTCTATGCTGAGCACAGAGCCCAACATGAGACCTGATCTCATGACCCTGAGATCATGACCTGAGCAGAAGCCAAGAGTCAGACACTCAATTGACTGAGCCACCCAGCTGCCCCTGACCACATGTTTAAAATGGATTCATCTTAAACTTGGAGGTGATGGGCTGGTTGCTCCTCGGGATCGGGGTTCCCATATATAAACCCCTCACCACGTGGGCAGGTAGATGTCACGTCTGTAGACGTTGAAGAATCACAGCTGTCAAGGCTTGATCTCTGGCTTTTGTGAGCTCTGATCTCTGGCTCTGGAATCGTCTCCCTCTAACTTCTGAATATGGTTAGATCTGACTCTTTTGGGCCATCGTCATCCCCAGCCTGCCTTGTCTCTACTGGTATAATGATTCCACTCTTTCTCTATGGTTCCTTGACAACATGAAAGATGGATCAATTGGGCCTTTAAGGTGCACATACTACATTCTAACCCCCTCCTCCCCTAAGAGTTTCACAAGGTCAAACCTCCTGCCTAAGAACCACATGGTAACATATGAAAAAACCATGTCACTCCACCACCACTGCTGGAAAATCATGCCAGACTGACATCGACTGACAGCATCCTTTTTACACCTGAGAAACAATCACCCTCAAATAAACAGCCTATGTCAATCATAGGAAGCTGAACTCAAAACTCCCAACAGATGACTTCAGGGCCCCCAGCACTTCATTACTGGGATTTCAGCAACTTCTAGGCAATAAAGGATTAACAGCACAATGTAGTATCTTGCTTTCCTCCCTGCTCCTTGTTAGAAGAAGTTTTAAGTGTCCTAAATTAGTGCCCCCTAGCAAACACCTTGGAAATCAGACAGGCCCTAACGAATATACACATCGGCCGTTGCCTCTGCTTCTGCATTACCTGGATCCACACCGACTCATTGGTGGGACCCGTGGCCATCAGTCTCTCCAGGTCTCCTTTCCTGTCATATTGGAAGATGGTCCCCGCCAGCTTGTAGTTCCCATTCCACTGGATAATGAATCCTCCATTGAGGTAATATTTTTGGGGGTCTTCACTCCTGATGGCCAAAAAGTTTCCAGCTCCTTCAACCTCCATTACTCGTATGTCCCTTGCTCCTTTTGGAATCAGGCCGATGTCAACATAACCTAAGGAGAGAAGACACAATAGTGAAAGAGGCCCTCTAGCTTAGCTGAACACTACCTTTTTCTGACCCATCGCCCATCGCCATTGTGTAGTGCCCTTGCCTTCCTCCTGGCTGGTCCCTGGGGTGAGCAGACGCACTCGTCATGGGGAATTGTAAAGAGATTGGCCAGGAGCAGAATTCCCAGGAGCTCTGTGACTCAGGATGCACATAGTTTTGTGAGAAGAGGTGAAATAAATGCAGATTGGACTCTGAAGCATTTGTGGTTGATCCAGGATTGACTTTTCTGTGATTTTAAGTTGATAGTTCAAAAACGTACAGCCCCTAACTAGCATCCCATTAGCATCTCTGCTCCCCCATTTGTTGCTATCAGATGAATCTTCTTCAACATTGCGCTGGATACACCCTTCTGCTCATTCGTCCTCACTGCCTGCCCATTAAAGATAGACGCTTAGAAATAATCTAATCATAGCTTAAATTCATTAGGAGAATCCCTGAGGGAATCTTGGATTGATTTGCCACCTGGTGCTCTTGAACATAGCTCGTGATGAGAAACTCAGCTCTGAGCACAGCTTTTTATATTGCTGGACTGTTCTATTCATTAGACAGGTTTTTTTCTTATTTTTTAATGTTTTGCTGAAATATGAGCTTGCATTCTACTTTCCTGAAAAAGCACAGAGGGCATCCATTTAATGATGATGATCGGTTCTAGCTGTAGCGCTACCCTTATTTACTGGTTGTCATGGCGGGAGACACGCTGGGGACAAAAGGAATTAACATATAATGGCTTCCTTCCTTTGGCAGACTCCGTGCCAAGCACTTCATGCATTTGTCCTATTTGTGCTTCTTAAGAACCATCACCTCATAAATGTGACAGAATGGAAAGAACATGGGCTTTGGGGGATGGCATGCGAGCGTGCAGGGACAGGGGGACAGAACACGTGAGTCCTAGTTTCTGCATCACCTTGAATGAGCTCTATGGTGTTCACTGACTTATTTAACTTCTTTGAATGTCATCTGCACAATGAAGGGGCTCCAACGAGATGATGTCCGACATCCCTCACAACTCCAATATGCAATTATTTTTCTCTTTTCTAAGCAAAACATTCTTTGTTCTTTTAAGCTTTCCATACAAATGTTGGCTTTAAGACCCTGATCTTCCTGGTCATTTTGCACTGGAGAGACATTCGGCTTTTCAGCCATAAGCAAATCTTTGTCTCTGTTACCTGGAAGTACCTTGACTGTTACCCCTCCCTCAGACACTACAGTCACGGGGGGTCCTCGGAGCTCAAATCCTAGGGCTGGCCAGCAAGTACGATTTGCTCTGAAGCTCAGGCCACAACCTCAGCTCCAGTTTTCAAACTGGCAGCTCCCATCCAGCAAGACCAAAATGCAGGTCTTGTAGTATTTGATGAAATTCCATTTGGCACTCACAAGACTTGCCTGAAATAGCTGATATAAACTACAAATTTTTAAAAAAAGATTTTATTTATTTATTTGAGAGAAAGAAAGCAAGCGAGGGAGAATATGAACAGGGAGGGGGAGAGGGAGAGGGAGAGAGAATCTTCAGCGGATTCTATATTGAGCATGGAGCCCAGTGCAGGGCTCGATCTCACGACCCTGAGATCATGACCTGAGCTGAGATCAAGAGTCAGACACTCAACCAACTGTGCCACCCAGGTGCCCTAAACTACAAATTTATAACTAGCTCAGGGAAAATATTTATCATGTGTAATTCAGGCTAATGCAGTTTTCTGAAATGCCTTTGGAGTGTTGCAACCTGCAGCCACTTTCTGACTTGGGATGTCAAGTGCCTTCTCATAGCAGAACTCATGCAGGAAAATCAACTGGCATCAAATACTGTGCCGACCGCCTTATCTCCTTTGTTTACAGACAAACAACAAAACAAGCCCCCCAAAAACAATGAGAACCAGATGGGAAAAAATCCAAAAGAGTTTGCTTTTTATCTTTCACTTAAGAGAGAAAATCCAAAATTAGAAATGTGTATCATGGAAGATTCTGCCAAATTCAAAGTGGAGGTACATCAAATTAGAATAAAAGCTTTCAGTGACTATAAGTGCTGCTTCTGAACAGTTTACAGACAGAAGATGTAAATTGAGACAGAACATTTAGCCATGAGCAAAAGTAATGCACATTTGTAATACATATTTGCAAAAGAATATCAAGGGGGAGCCAAAAAATAAAATTATGGTGATATGGAGTTCAAAAGAACCACAATATATCCACCAGACTCCTTTGCACATGACAAAAAAGCCCACACTCGAGACGAGTATAAAATGAAAAGTAAAAATTTCAGTTTTCCTTCATCCCCAGTCCTGTGTTCCAAAGACAACTACAGTGAATAGTTTATGGGATTCTCATCCAAAACTTTTGTCTGCATGTATAAGCATATATACATATAATTTCTTAAACAAGTGGGATCATATTACATGAGCTATTCCAACTATTGCTTTTTAAATTTAATATACCTTACATATCTTTCCATATTTTTTGAGCATTTCAGCAACTACAAAAATGACAGAAACCCATTTATTTAACCAATCTGCTATTAAGGGACATTTAATTGGAAAGGATTGGCTACAAACCTTCCTGCTTACCAAATGAGAAAACAGAGTTCCCACGAGAGGAACATCACACACCTAGGTGGAAAGTACATATACCTATATCCAGGGTTTGCTAACTAACTCTTAAAATAGCAGTTTTAATAAAAAATGTGGTTAGTAGAAAGAGATTTTAAAAAATCCTCCTGAATATCTTAGCCTCAAGGGTCTTCTTTATAGAAATGAGAATCCTATTAAAAAGTAAGGATGGAAAGTTTCTGAGACATTGATTCTGTGTCAAAGGGAGCTTTTCAGGGTTGGTAAGATTATCTCCAAAGTGTTAAGAATGGTGAATTTTTCATTCAGAAAATCGCTTCTCTCCCACCTTCCCTAGAAAACATTAGTCATTTGCACCAGACGGGGGCAATACTGGGAAAATTGGGGGAAGTAAGAAAATGTAATCTTGACCTCAAAGAAGGAGTCTGGGGCCATGGAGACTCACCTGCAGAAAACATCCCATCACCGAGTCCTGAGCCCCTCGAGCTGAAGGAATACTCAGGGCTTCTGGTGATGAAACAGAAGACCGGCCTCACTTCGGAAGCCATCATCGTAAGAGCTACGATAGATCACTGGCGCTAAAGTGCATCTTATCCAACTGTTCTTTGTAATTCACAAAAAAGGACTTACCCAGTAGCATATTTGGTTTGGTTTCTAGGCTGTCGCATCTAATAAAAATGTGCTCATAAAGAGGTCATACTATTAACCCCAGACATCTTTTCAAAGCTCATCTTCTTAGAAAGATTTATGCTGTCAGTTTGCGGTGAGCAAAACAATCCTCACTGCAGGCCCAAATCTCATGGTTTAATGAGAGGAGGCTCCTGGGAAAGGCCAGTCCATGTCCTGATGCTTGTCTTGACAGCAATGACACGTCAATGTCAAGTTCAGGTACAACCTTCCATTTGACCCTTTTCCAGATCAGAGTGAGGAAGAACTATGTACACGTAAATGTGTCCAGCAGATCTTTTGAGAAGTCCAACTGCCTTGTCCTAGATTGAGAGTTTTAGCTTCAATTATTTCAAAAAGCGGGCTGTAAGGGCACCAGAACCTTGACCCACCCAATCAGCAACCAAAACCCTCTTGCTAGAGGCCAGGAGAAAGGAAACATAGAAAAGGGAAGAGATGTTGACAGGGGCCTCCTGACCCTAAAGGCACCTGGGACAAAGGGTGGCAGCCCGGAGCTCTCTTCATATGAAAAGTGTCAAGTGGAGTATCCAGTCCCTCTCCTTCCCTTCCTATTCCTTCCAGCCTGGGATTTCCTAGAAAACATGATCTAGGACACGCTCCAAATAAGGTGATATTCTGGATTCAAGGAAGCCACGCCCCTTCTTCTTATTATGCATTACCTTCTGCCTTGGGCTTTCTCTGAAATGTTTTCTTATAAGATTCTCATCCTGTCTCTGTGGACTCATCTCCTAGCACGGGGCTCCCCTGTCCCAGGCCGTTATGGATGTTGTTGGCAAACCAGTCTTCTGTGACACTGACCTCCTCATGTCATTCACCCACCTAAAATCAGAGCGAACCCCCTTCTCTCTTCAGCCAACAGCAAACAAACTGAACCCTGCAGTATAGCATAGAAGCAACTTTGAGTCACGAAGTCATGTCATTTGTTCCTAGAAGTGTCTCTTCCTTCTCACTGCCCAGATTTGTATCTCGACCTTGTGTGTACTGCCGCCACAGCCCCCCACCCTGTGTTGTGAGGTGTTCTCCATGGGTTCCATTCCTTCATGAGCTTCCTCATGTCACAGAGACTAAGAGGCCCCAAGAAAAAGTCCAGAATCTGCCTCATTATGGGATTAAGACAGCAATCTTAACATAACTGGAAACTGGCGTCAATTCCTAACTCTAGGTGAATTGAATCCAGCCGAGAAGATCAGTGGCAGAGACTAGGGAGCTGCAGCTAGAAGAACGAAGTAAACACACAGCCTCGGGAAGTGGGGCGGTACCCGGTGGTCAGGTTCGAGCATAATCCCAGGCAGTTGCTTCTTTCACTACATTCCAGGAATCTCCTAAAGATATGGATACCGGCAGCAGGTGTTTCTAGAAGAAACTTTCTGTACCCTTCCTCTGCTTTCTAGACTGCAGATTTTTTTTGACACGTTTAATCATGAAAATGAAATTGTGATGTGTATCAGAGGAAATTGAATTAATTTAAATATTATGCCAAGAGAGTTACAATAACTCCATGATGGGCATCAAACCCACTAACCAGATATGCAAATATATGTAATAATATTTAATAAGGTGAATTTTGTATGGTGACTGCTCTAGTTCCATAAAAAGGTTTTAAAGTAAAAGTCTGAGCACATTCTAGTTAATATTAAATAAAGGAAGTAGGAATAGAGGCTGGCAGTTTGGGCAGTGAGTTAAGTGATACAATTACCTGTACGGGAGTTCCAGGGCACTCAGAGAATGTGGTCCCTTATTCCCAGCAACAGAGGAAAGCAGCCGGTGTGAGCAAGACCAGGACCTGGTTTAGTGGTCACTGGGTCTGGCATTAGTCAAGTCTAGAGATGCCAAGCAAGCCCAGAAGTGGTTTTAGAAGTCAGTGATTTAGTGCAAGAGGCTAAAAACTGTCAAGTTTTAACATTTAAGACCATGGTAGGTGAATCGTACAGAATCAAGAAAATTAGGCAACAGGAAAAACAAAAACAAAAACAAAAACTCAAGGCTGAGGAGCTAGATGATAATGGGTCAACGTTCTAGGCCAAAGAGAGTAGGCTTCAAGAGTCTGGCATAAAGGTCAAGGTTCTGGGTAACAAGCCCAGGGTGCCCTTAGAGGAACAGAGCTTAATGCTCTACCAACTTCCTTCTGAACTCGGCTCCTCATTTAAGTTCTGCCTAAGGGCCATGTGGCAGAGTGAGACCCAGGCCTGTTACCTGGATGGCGTAAGGCAGGGAGGCAGTGGAAAGAGTCATGGTCTCATTCGTCTTTCTATCCCCCATGCCAAGCACACAATAGGTACTCAGTGTTTCTCAAGTAATAGAGTGAATGAATAAATGAATGAGTGATGATATCTGTACACAGTTCACCGTATTCTGGACCTAAGTTCTTTAATTCCAGACACTTCTATTCACAGTAACCATGGCACTATACCAACATGGTAATTCTTTTTTCTTTCTCCACAAGAGGAAATGGAAACTATTCTGGACGGTCTACAAGAAAGTGGGCCTTATGTTCCCCAAGTGTGACACGAACTAAAAGGCATATGCTGCCATGTAGCGCACGGCTCAAATCTACTAAATGACTTCCTCTCCACAGAGGCAGACAGGGACTTACTGGGACCGCCCAAGAAGGCCATGGATAAAGACACCTTCTCCTGGAGACTCTGCCTAACTTCGACACTTAGATATCAACAAGCAAATGATCAGCCTTAGGGCTAAGGGCAGGGAGAAAATAAGAAATACCAGACAGGGTGGAAAGGGGCCTCAGAAGTGGAGGTCCAATGGGATGACCTCCCCATGGTCAATGGTTATCTAGATCAGCACCTGGCCTACTGCCTCCCAATTCCTTTTAATTCCACATCATCCATCATCCTTTCTCTTAGGAGCACTCACCAAACAAACAAACAAAAAACAACAACACAAAGCCAAGAAAAAAGGACTTGGCTAATATTTCACACTTCCATTGTCAAAGGGAGCAGCTGTTGGAGAGGAGGAGAAGCTGGGTCTGACCACCATGTGCATCTCTAATGCAAACTTCTCCACTTATACTTTTGTTTCATAGCACTCTGTTAAAAGAAAGCCACAAGCCAAAGTAAGTAGGAAGGAAGGAGAACGCAAGCAGACACAGGATCAGTTAGGCCATGCAAGGTTTGAAAGAGGTTTGGATTCTTCTAGGTGACTGACTGCATGTCTCCATCATTTCCTAGTCACAGAGATGATCTTGCCTCAAGTGCTAGATGTACCTGTCGCCCAGGTTCGTTTTTTTTCTGGTGTTGTCTGATGGTTGCTAACTTCCCTCAGAAAGGAGACACTGGGCTTTCTCTCCAGGACGTGGCCGTGATAACAAGGCTCTGGAGATCTGACACGTAAGTGTGGGGGTAACGAAGTCATCTCCAGCTACAGCCCCCATGTAACTGACTGCAGAAACATATTTGCTCTGGAAGAATCCTCCATCAGAGCTCCCCACACATCACAAATTCTTGAAAGCAAATGCGGTGCCTTGACCAGGGAGATGAAGTTACAGTGTGAACCCCCGAGCCAATCACTTTATGGTGTATCTGGCTTTATTAGGCACACAGCAAAGATGGGATCAGCCTGGTGGGTATAAGGAACACAGACGACCCTGCTGGGTGTTAACAGAGTCCAGAGTGAGATCTGGCTGGACTTCCTCACTGCGCTGGGAGTAGCAGTGCCAGAGGGATTCGAGGCTCTCTCAGAATATGCACGGTCTAAAGTTGACACCTCACTCTGGGTGCCAAAAGCCATCAGAAGCCCTCTGGGAAGCAAATGAGAGAAGGAGAACTGAAAACCAAAGGCATGAGGGATGCCAAATGCTCAGTGCTGGACATGTGGCCGGAGGCATCAAGGTCTCTAAGCAGGGATAGAGGTGGGAGGGAGACTCAAGATGCTTCTGGTCTTTTCCTCACTCCCAAGAAACCAGAGTAGAGTCAAGAATCCAGAACTAAAGCCCACTTTCCTAAGGGCTTAGTTAAAAGGTTAAGTGGTGGAGATTCAAGAATGAACACTGCTTTTTAAAGGAGTTACCATAATGTTAGGAGCATAGCATATCTGAGGACGAAGATCTGAACCCCCACAGATAAACAAATATTGCTGAGATTAAATGTAGAAACATGATTTTAAGGGTGACTTCATAATCCACGTAAATGAGGTCATATCTAAATAAAGGAAAATATTTACATAGCAACTTTATAAGATTGGACAAATATTAGCAATCACAGGAGGCTTGAGCATAAGCCTAAGACACACTGGGTTATCACTCACATACCAAGTAAATAATACAAAGGATACATTTCATACATACTAAAGCCATCAAATAGACAGACATAAAATATAGTCCTTCGGTGATAATTCTAAAGGGCAAGAGAAGCATTTCACTTTACAATTCAACTTTATTAGTTCAATAGTCAAAGATCAAAAACCTGGGATGAAATTAAACAAATTCAGGTCACCCACTGTGACGTGTCCTAGAGACCAACAGGGCATTTGAGCAATGCACCTGATACCCAAGGGAGTACCCAGTAACTTCACCCTGGCTGGTGAGCATGTCCAAGAGAGAGGCATTGCTTTGTCGGGACCCAGGAAAACGGTGGCCCACTGCATCTGGGAGTCCTTGTCACTTCCCGCCCTGGGTAACACTCCAGTGTAGACACTGCCCCTCTCTCCTCAGGCCCTACCTGAGGAGTGCACAGTGGACTCCCTACTCCCAGCACCTGCATTTCTTTGGAATCCAGAAAAATAACCACCTAACTGCCCCCTCCCCAAAGTAGCCTCAAGCAGTGACTAACCAAGTCGGCATCCACTGTCTCAGCTCCTTCACCCCTTGGATGGGAAAATTCCAATGTACCACTTCTACGCTGGCTCCTGTATAATGGTCCCTGGCTTAATGACACACCCTTTCTTGGCTCTCCTCCTTTCCCCGTTTCACTTCCTGAATGCCTACTGGTGTTTTCCAGGACCTCCTGACCCGCAAATAAATTCTTGGTTCCTGACTTCTCGTCTTAGGGTGTTTCTAGGAGCCTAAACTATGATACTCTGAGTTGTCTTCACCATCTCTGGGCCTCGCCTAGCCTCCTCGCAAGGCCCTTCAGCTGTCACTCACTGTTGCTGCCAAGGGACCGGCAGTTTTAACGGAAGACGGACATGCTTCATGGCTGATTCGGGGTGAAGGTGAGCTCTTCATTCCCGAGGATTATTAGTAGCCCAGAGCTGCACAAAGAAGAAACCTTGTGGAAGGTCATCATGGGAAAGGAACAGCAGAGCTTGGGTCAGGAGGGGTCGTCAGGTGGCAGCAGCCACCTGGGGCACCGTGGGGCAGTACGGGGTGGGACCCCTTTACTGGGAGAGATGGGAAAGAAGAGCCAGCCCAAGCCACCTTGCCTTGCCTCTCCTTTGTCCCTGAAAGTGCACTATGAGCCTTCTGCCTTGAAGCCCACGGCTGGCTTCTCTGCCCTCTCCCTTAGAGCCCGCCCTGTGTCTGCTTTTGATATCTGTCTCCCTCAGTTCGAGGTCATTCCTGGGCCAATGGCCTTCAGCCCTGGATGCTCTCCCAGGGATGACATTCATTCCCATTCCTGGGAACAGCCCCCAGGCGGTGGGAGACTTAGATTCCCGTGCAGTGGGAGACATACCGTAAATGCCTAGCAATCAGCCCCGTCCCTAAAACTGTCAGGGAGCCCTTATCCTTTTGTCGCGAAGACTACGTCTATGCGGAGTTCTCTGAAAGTTACAATCTGCTTTAAAACACAGCCATCAATCTTACCCTCCATTCTCAGTCCCCTGCCACTTCAATTATTTGTTCATTACCAGATCCTTCTTTCTGCTTAAACATCTTCTTCACGGTCTGGCAGGCAGAGCCGTCCCCAAGGCACACACCGCAGCGATCCTCCGTGGCATTGGAGCCGATCTCGTAGTCACAGCCGACGGTCTGTGGGGAAGAGAGGCTGAGGCGGGCTGACACGGACAGGGACCCCACACCTGCCTTCTCCTTTTCCCCTTCACTCTCAGTGAGATCGGGGCTGGGGACGGATACAGGAACCAACGGCTCCTGTCCCTGGGGGCAGCCACTGACACACTGAGGGGGTCTCCAGCTTCCGCAGAGTCACAGGCAGAATTGAGCACAGTACCAAGCATGTAACATTGAAAATGTCTTGGAATCAGAGTTGCTGGAGCAGTAAATCCCCTTCTGATGGGCAAACCTCAAGTACCCTCGTCTCCAGGGAGAGTTCCCAGGGATGCTGGAGTTACTCGGCCTATCACGATCACTCCCTTTACACGCCTCACTGGGGCGACCTCTGCCTCCTGTCTGAGTACAGCTGGCGAACCAGCAGCCACGGAGGAGCTGGCTCAACGCTAACACTCCTGCAGGCCCCTGAGGGATGACATCTGTGACCTGTGGACCATCACCAGGTGCTCTGGAGCCTCCTAAGACCCTGGCCCCCTCTGCACTTCACACGTAGCCACACGCATCCCAGCCATCGTGAGCTTTCTCCTATGAGCTGAGACTGACCTCGCCCGCGTGCTCTGGACCCGATCCCTTCCCAGGACTCTGCCCATCGGCCCTTCTCCATCACCTTCTTTCCCCACCATGGATCCTTCTCCTCAGCCAAGACTTTTCCACCTGAAAATCCCCATGCTGGAAAAGGGGAGCAATTACACTAGGTGTGTTCAGTAGCATCTGATACCAAAAAATCATGACACTTGGGCAGGAAGTCATGAAACACACGAGCCTCCCCTGGAGGTCTTAGCTGCTGGCTTTCCGGCCAAAGAGAGAGGGAGACCGGACCATACTCAGCTAGTCAGACCTCTCTGCTTGCAAAAAAGAATTGTGCCTATACAGTTTATTCTCTCCTTCAAGGATAATTCCTTTTCTTGTTTTA
The DNA here is from genome assembly GCF_017311325.1 of Ursus maritimus. Lineage (NCBI taxonomy): Eukaryota > Metazoa > Chordata > Mammalia > Carnivora > Ursidae > Ursus > Ursus maritimus. The sequence goes on along the minus strand of NW_024423897.1, from coordinate 37,660,041 downwards.
TTTTTTATATTTCTAAGTTTGTGTTTTAATTCCAGTATAATTAACACACAGTCTCCTCTTAGTTTCCGTGTCCAATGTAGTGATTGGGCCCCTCCATAGAGTGGCCGGTGCGTGTCACGTTTCCTTCCTCATTTTAGAGCCAATTCAAATGACTGAAAGGAAGACCAGTCTGGGTTTTTACAGACACCCTCCCTCCACCAGCTGAACAGAGAATTAATGGTCGGTGACAGAGAATACCTCCATTCCTCAAACTGACTGTCTCTTCAAATCCAAGGATTGCGCTACGTGACTCAGCTGGGAAGAAAATAAAGTGCTAAGAGATTAAAAAAATTAATCATGCTAATCACAGTAAGAGAAAGAAACTGTCTGGATGTGTACTCAGTGGTCACAAGTAAAATGTCAGCCCTTCACAAGTGACATGTTTACGTCAAGCTCGAGCATACTCCGATAAGCCGATCTTTACAGATCGGACCCCCAGAGACTTTCTGCCTTCACTCATCTGGGATGAGCCAGGAAATCAGCTCCTCCGAGACAGTAATGGTAAAGTGTTTTTTCAAATTTCTACCAAAAGAGGATAGATACAGATGTGAAGAATAAAGGAAAGAAAGCCAGGAAAACAAATACGCTGAGGCCATCTTTCTTCTCCAGCGATATCTGCCTGCATACTGGGGGCCGGAGGTGGGGGATGGGGAAGGGAGACGCGCAAATTCGATGTCCCACAGAATATTCAGGGGGGTCCTGTAGAGACTTCACCCCAACTGCTTCTCCCACCAGCAGCACCCAGCACGACCAGCACTGAGCTCAGTGTCTAACACAGGGCCTAGGCAGACATAAGCCAGTCTTCCCTGCTGCACATAAAACATAAGGGCTCTGAGGGGAAAGCAAACAGACGTCACTCTGCTTGTTCACGCCATGTGCTCTGGCAAGAGGGCCCGAGACAATACTGTCTTTCTGCTTTCAACAGAACCAGAAGTGGCTCTCCTGCTGCTACCAAGTGTGGATAATGAGTCCAGCAAGGGTCTCCTCTGAAGGGACTCCTCACATGTCAGACTGCCACTCTAATGAGCAACATTAAAAAAAAAAAAAAAAAAAAAGGAAAAGAAAATCAGTTAAATTTCCCATTATATAATTTCTTTCTTTAAAAAACAGCTTTCTTGGGGCGCCTCGGCGGCTCAGTTGGTTAAGTGTCTGCCTTCGGCTCAGGTTATGATCCTGGGGTCTTGGGATCCAGCCCCAGGTCTAGCTCTCTGCTCCATGGGGAGCCTGCTTCTTCCTCTCCCTCTGCCTGCTGCTCCCCCTGCTTACGTGCTCTCTCTCTCTGTCAAATAAATAAAATCTTTAAAAAAGAATACCTAAGGTACTTCTGTGAGTCCCATTTCCTCATCTTTAAAAAATAAGTAAATAAATAAAAAACAGCTTTATTGAGGCACAGCTGGTATATGAAATACAGTACACATTTAATGCAAACAGCTTGATGAGTTTGGATTTACACAAATACCTGTGAAACCATCATCACTACAATCGAGGTAATAGGCATACCCACCCCCTCCAAGAGTTCTCTCGTGACTCCTTCTGTGTGTGCTAAGCACATTTAATGGGGGATCCATGCTCTCAAAAATTTTTAAGTGCACAATACAGTATGTCAACCGTAGGCACCAGATCCACAGCGATGGCTAGGACTTTGCGTCTTGCCTCACTGAAACGTTGTACCCATTAAACAACAACTCTCCATGGTTCTCTCCCCTCGGCCCCTGTCAATCCCTGTTTTATTCTCAGCTTTTATGAGCCTGACTATTGTAGATTCTCACATAAGTAGAATCATGTGGCGTTTGTTCTTCTGTGACGGGCTTGTTTCACTTAGCCTAAGGTCCTCCAGGCTCATCCCTATTGTCACAGATGGCAGGATTTCCCTTTTTTTCAAAAGCTGAATAATATTCCATACTATGTATACAACACGGTATTCCACATTTTCTTTGTCCACTCGTCTGTTGATGGACACGTGGGTTGTTTCCATAGGTTGGCTGTTGGAAATAACGCTGCAATGAACACAGGAGTACAGGTATTTCTTCAAGATCCTGATTCCAATTCTTTTGGATACACACCTAGAAATCCCATGTCAGGGTCAGACGGTAGGTTCTATTTTTAATTTTTTGAGGAAACCTCCATATTGTTTTCTAGAATGGCTGCACGGTTGTACATTCCCACCAACAGTATACGGGGTCCCCATTTCTCTACATCTTCAGCAACTCTTATCTTTTGTTTTTTTGAATACAGCCATCCTAACAGGTGTGAGGGGACACCTTATTGTGGGTTTGATTTGTATTTCTGTGATATTTAATGATGTCAAGCACCTTTTCATATACTATTTGTATGTGTTTTCTGGAGAAACAGCTATTCAAGTCCTTCGCTCATTCTTCTAATCAGGTTCTTTGTTTTTCTGCTATTGAGTTGTACGAGTTTCTTACACATTTTAGATTTAACCCCCTGTCATATATATGGTTTGCAAATATGTTCTTTCATTATGTAGGTTGCCTTTTTATTCTGATGATTATGTCCTCTCGGTCAGAAGCGTCTCATCAATTCTTAACCCCGTCATGCAGACTGAAGAGGACACTACCTTGAGTATTAGAGAATTCAGGTTCCAGGCCTTCATCCAGGCCTCCAGCTCTGTTAGGGAATTATGCAATATGTATTCTTAGCAATTCTCATATTTTGCTTAAGAGTGAACACTGTTTTACTTTGTAAATTCTCAAGGGACTGAGAAGAACTGAAATGCCAGCTGGTGCCAAGACCTGATCCACCTGGAACGTCGGCACTGCTCTCTACAGCCCCTCGGCAGAGGCAGGCAACGGAAGTCTGCCCGGTTCTGAGATCGACTCGTTCTCAGCCGGTGAAACGGCAAGCATAATGACGGGGCAGAGTTATGCTTACCTGAGAAGAACAGGTAAATGATACGCCATTTGATAAAAAGAGACAGCAGCAATAATGCTGTCCTCGCAATAACTTTGAGAGTTAGGATCCGGCATTCTGGAGAGAGATGTGGCCCGGATAAAATGATAAAAGGAATGTTCAGCAAATCACTGAAATGGCCAAAATGGCCTGGAGGGACAGCAAAGAAGGTTCAGGACAGCTTCGGAGAGAAATGAGAGAGGGGGGCTCACGTAGGACAGGTAGGAAGACTGTCAGGCGAGGTGGCGGACTCAACTGAGATTCACAAAGTTGAATTTTTATTTTAAGATGTATACAGTAGGCTGAGCATAAAAGCAAAAAAGGGTTGATGGGTCCAGGGTCCTGGGGTGAGAGGCGGATAGAAGGCTAAGAGAACTCTGGGGCAGTTGATGTGACGGATCAGGGCACCCCGTCCGCTTGGGAAGGAAGTGAAGCCAGAGCCATGCTGACAGGAAGAAAAGGAGAGAGCGGAGAACCTGAAGTCAAGAGCTGGCTCCCAGGAGAAAGGGCTGGGGGCAGGCGTGGGAGCACCTGCCCATAAGTTTACAAGCTTGTTCCATGTCATGCTTGTGATTTAAAACCGGGAGATGGCATCAAAACTCTAAGTTTAAATTCATATCTTTGGCAAACAAGCTTAAGAGTTTAGTACAACTTTTTAAAAAATGGAGAAGGGCATCAATAGACAGTCACCTCCTAGAACAAATTCAGTTCCAATCAAGGCCTGGTGACTCTCTCGACAACAGAATCTGCAAATCTAATAGGCCAAAACAGTGGCAAATATCACATTTCAAAATAGACCGCTGAATATATGAATAAAAGCAAATTCAACGAATGTTTATGTGAAGATAAGCAAACATATTTTCATATTCACAAAGAAGATGGATTAGACGCTACATATTTCTTTTTCTGATGGTGTATCTTTTTATTTCGATATATGTTCAATGCCCTTTGAAAAAACTGTAGTAAATGAGTAAGAAGACTAATAAAGCTGAAAATAACCACAACCCGGATCCTTGGAAGGTAAATTGTATTTAGGCTATTAAGGTAAATTTGATTTGACATAATTTTTCCCCTTAAAAATGTGCTCAGTGTGGTAAAGAGAGAAAGTGGGTAATTATAGCTTCTAAAAAGCCCTAACTAGTTTCCAAGAAGAGGAAGTCAAGCTGAGAGATTCCAGCTCATTCTTTTAAGCTGATTTAATTGGTTTCAAGAGAGGCACCCAAGACCCCTTATGTTTTGTTCAAAACACCCGTGTTCTCCGTCATGTGCTAAAGATACCATCTCCATGCTTGCAAAGGTGTTTAGGTCTAAGAGATAATTTTAGCATCACATTCATTTCTCAGTGATTAAGGTCTTCAACCCTAGCTGCATATGGCAATTACCTGGGAAGTTTTTAAAATGTCGGTGCCCAGGCCCTGAATCCCAGAGGTTCTGAATCAACAGGTTTGAGGTAGAGTTCAGACATCACTAGTCTTTAAAAGCTCTTCAGATGATTCTAACAGACAGCCAGGCCTGAGAACCACTGTTCTGGACAGTGATGGGCTGTTTTGGCCTGAATTAGCTAGATAAACCTCTTCCCACTCTGGAGAGCAGATCTAACCTAAATATATATTATTTACTTTTGGCTCTTTGTAGCTACAGTGATGACTAGTAATGAGTCTGCAAGAGAATTTTGCTGAGTTCTTACAAATATAGAGTATGATTAAGACTTGCTTTTAACTCACTCACTCCCGGGAATTGTCATGTTGCCTCCTATGCTTTGGTCACCACTGGATAAGTCAATAGGCAAATTCAAGATGATAAATGTATCTTTCCAGGGCACTGAACCTTTATGGGCAGGACTTTCCATGGCAGCAGTTTAGTTCAGTGGGAAAAAAATTATGATAAACATTTACGAAAGGAAATAAAATGCATTAGAAGTTTATTGTGTGCCAGGGGCTCCGTTAGGGGCTTAACGTGTATGTCTTTATTTAACCTTTTTGACACTAACTAGGAAGATACACTAACATACCAATTTTAAGAAAAAGAAACTGAGTCTCAGCAAAATGTCCAGAGTTATACACTTGGTACACAACGGTCTTAAGTTCATATTCTAGAGCCTGAGTACTGACCATTATGCTTTCCTAACAGCTAATTAGAAGTTGCTAAATAACTTTTCCTTCACTGATCAAAAACACCTTTTCTTTAAACTGAGATTTATGCTTGGCTGCTGGATCACAAAACTTGTTCATCACTTCCTCTCAGACCAAACTGCAAGCACCGGAAAGGAATTCTTCAATGGCTGCCATATAAAAACACTGACAAATCAGGTCTCAGTCATTTCTAAAAAGGCGGAATTGATCAACGGAGTCAGTGTGGAAAAGTGAAACAGAGATCAGAAGACCTGGTGTACGACCACCTGTCATGCCATCCCTCTTTCTAAGGTGGGTCATGCTGGTAACCAATGGGGAATTACACGTAAAAATGCTTTGCACGAAACACTATGCAAACTACTGTTAATTTCAGCTTTTTCTCAAGTTTAAGTACTCTGCTGGCAACTAACCGATGAAAAATTTAATACCACAAAAAATAATCAGAGTTGTCTCTTCCTAATAATTCCTCCTTTAATTTGGTTCTTCTTCAATGTGACCCTGTTCTATGCTTAAGATGGTATCACAGAGCACATGATAAGTCAAGAAAGAAAGACCACAGCAGGAGGGAAAGCATTCAATTCCAAACTGTTGACTCTGATCGACACTGTAAAGTCCTGTTTCTCAGATCACATATAAAAACCAGATAACGTGCCAATGTCACAAAAGCAAAAGCCCACAACATCTGACTTCCCGAGTTAATAAAAATCATGATTTTATAAAATTGTAGATTAAGGAAACATACCCAATACCTTACATATGCCATTAATACAGACATTTCTGCTGTTGCCACCTTCAAAGCAAGGGGTACCGTCAATGACAGCATCCAGCATTTTCTCGGAAAACTGGCCATCTATGGGTCGGCAGTAGAGCTCACAAGGATGTGCTGGAGTGAAAAAGAGACAAATCCTTGCAAGTTAGCTTTTTTAGCTCAGCACCCTTCCTGCAGGACTTTTTTTGTATATACTACCCCCCAAGAGTCGTTTACCTGGAGATTCCCATCTTTCACCTTTCCTGTGACACATGCTGAAATGTAGGGTTTTTATTCTTTTTCCAGTTAAAGGGTTTTACAACAAATTAAATTGGGAAGATTGCTTTAAAATGCTATGCAATTTGTTATAAACGATGAGACCTTTTGATCAAACACTACACTGTGCTTGTAAAAATCTGGGGTTAACCTAGAAAAGAAGTAATAGAAACCAGAGCAGCAGGACTCCAGACAAGCACAGCACCTGGCCACCGCTTGCTGCAAAGTAAGTAGACCTCCAAGGAAGAGACAGCCCCTCCCATGGGGCCCGCTCTCTACTAACACCACCGCCACTATCATGACCACACCGCCTGCAAATATTTTCCTTTATTCTCCTCAAGTCCAAGAAGTCCTTGGAGAGGCTCTTAATGCATGCTTACTAATTAACAGACATGACAGAGGTCAACACTGTTAGGGAGAAAATTTGGGACCAAGTGGCAAAGAGATCATCTCGATCCTGAGAGAGAATCAACTCAGTCATAAAAATGAACCTTGACCTTAGCGATAGAAGTCAAGGGTGTTTGTCGCAGCAGTGAAAGGTTTATCCAGAGAGAAAAGGACAGATCAAGGAAGTTGTTTAGTCGATTCTCAGACTCACTGCGCAATCACTAGGAGGAATGACATTCCGCTAATGAATAAAGAAAGTCGCAGGATTGGCAAGGTATGACTTCCTCTGTGTGCAAACCAAAGCCTGCTGTTACCAGTGGTTGACCCTAAGGAATAAGTCAGCATGGTGGGATAAGAATTTATTTTTATTTCATTCTATTACGTACACTTCCATGTTTCTTGAGGAAACATACATTCCTTTAAAAAATAATGTCTTGGCTGTCCAACAAGAACTCTGGAAAGGTCTCCTTTCTTCTGTATAATAACACATCTCCATGAAGAGAGGCCCGAGGCCCTCATTTCAGGACTTCTTCCTCATTTTGCTTGGGTTATACACAACTAATACATCCTTCAAGGCTAGACAGGCTGGCTGAAGGTGACTTCACGTGAGAAGCACAAATTTCTACCGAATCTAAGCACAGTGGTCCGTGGAGTCTCAGGAATAATCCAGTAAATAATCTTCAGGCAATAACAGCACGCAGACCCACTGCTGCCATTCTCCCAGAGCTCGCACACCTACGACCCACAGGGGTGCCTAAGGCCAGAAAGAACACTGTGCTTGAAAGCATCAGCCTTTGTGAACTGAAGGTTCAGGGCTATTTCAGCACTTTAGCAAGACTAACTCTGACATCCCACTTCCCTGTCCTCTCCTCTGGCCTTCATCCTCCATGGTGTTTTGGGTATGTCATTAGATTGCCTATGACACGCGGCTCTGCAGAAGGAGGGAGGAGTAGTAATAGATGCTCTTAGTCCTCCATGGTCATCATGAGTATCAGAGAGTCTGTCCCAACCTCATGGATTCCATAACATCCACAGAGTTGAGTATTTTCACTGTCTCAGATTTATTCATCTCCCCTGACACATCCCTTTGGATCACAAGATTTTTTTTTTTCTCTCCCTTTCAAGAGCTTTGAAATCCATTTATAATTCTGCTAAAGGAGACTCAACTCATTTACTGGTGAACTCTCAGCCTCATGCTGTCTGATTAATCCTCTCAAAGGAAGCTTAGGTAACAGAATGAACCCACTGAATCAAAGGGTGCATTTTCAGTTCTGGTGAAACAGGGTGGCTCGACATTTTCGGATAACGATTTTAGGAAGTGGTCATTAGAAGCCAAAGATAAAACTTGGTAAGAAGGATAAAAGTATTTCTTAGATCAAGGAAAACTTTTGATGTAATTCACATTTTGTATGTAGACTGCTGTTAGAGTTTCATCATTTAAAAAAAGTCCAGTTTCTACATTCCATTTCCAGGCAGGGCTCCACGGGTATGAGCCCCAAAGCAGATGGCCAGGGCATCACACTTGGTTGAATGCTCTGCATCACTGTCTTGAAGCTCTTAATTTTTTTTTTTTTTTGAAAGAGAGAGAGTGGGGGTGGGGAGCAGAAGGGGATGGAGAGAGAGAATCCCAAGCAGGCTCCGTGCCCAACGCAGAGCCTGACACAGAGCTCGATCTCACAACACTGAGATCATGACCTGAGCCAAAATCAAGAGCTGGATGCCTACCCACTGAGCCACCCAGGCACCCCTGGAAGATCTTAATTTTATATTTGAACTTGTGTTTTCTAAGTGAGGTCGGATGGGACAATGAAGCACGTGCACGAACAGAAGACAAGGGTGATATGCACGTCTGCTGTTCCTTGGCAGATTTTAAGAAATACTAAACCTTAAGCAAGAGGCATAACTTAGGATGTTTCATTGTTGTAACAAGTAATATTTAACTTAAGAAAGAAACTCAGTTTAATGACTAGGCTCAGATCAGCTTGAAGGAAAAAACATATGAAAAGTCCTTACCAAAAACCCAATCAAAAATCAAATAGTTGCTAAGACTCTCTAACTTTGGCCGGTCTAAACTGGTAGATTCTTTTACTGTCTGATATGGCAATATTATAATCCCCAAATATATCAAAATATATATTAGTTAAACAAAAGAAGTCATTAAAATTAATATATTCTACCATAACCGTGGAGCTATAAAAACAAGAACAGAGCTATTTTTTTCAAATAAATTAAATCTATTTCACTGATGTTTTAAGCAAGGCTAAGTGTAGTAGTATTTTCTGTTTGCTATGTATTTTCATGTTCTGTCTTTTGATTAAGATTTAAGAACTGTGATACTAGATTTAGAACAACAAATTATTTAAGAACAATTTTGTCATAATGCTTAAATGTTTAGAAAAACTTGGTTTTCAAGGATTCAAGACAGATCAGTTAATCAAGGCTAAGCATTTGTCATAATGCAAACAGTTGTAGGGGCTCTTCTTTCCCCACCAGAGTTCCTTGGCCATGAGATTATCAGTTTTTAAAAATAGGAACATCATCTTAGGTAAAATTCAAAATGCAATGCATGGTTGTTAAGGACACAGGCTTAGCCCAGTCTCTGTTTTACTGGTTAACATTTAGGCTGCAGTCAGGCCTGGGCTAACTCCTCCTGGCTCTACTCTATGGTCTGAGTTTGGGCAAGTCACTTAAATTCTCTACATCTATTAGCGTGGCTGGATAAATTGGGTCAAAACCCTACATTTCCTCATACGATTTTCTTGTGGAAAGGAAAACGCAAGTAACATGCTGAGTGGAGGGCCTGGCACCGAGCACATACTGACCTAAGTCTAATATAAGCTCTTGCCATTATCAGTTAGGAATTAGTTTCACTGCAAGTAGCAGAAAATGTTGCTTCCTTGTCGGAAATAGACAGGACTTTGTTTTCCCTACATGATAGGAAATTCAGAGGTAGGAGTTTAAAGCCATCCTGCTTCCAAGCTTCATGCTCAGCCGCTCGGCTTAGGGTGTCCACTTTCTGGCTGCAGTGGCCCCCGGGCAGCACGAGGGGCAAGGGTTAATGGCACAAAGGCGAGGGGATGAGGGCCAGCTTGGTGGATACCATTAAAAACGCTTCCAGAGGCACCCGGGTGGCACAGTCAGTTAAGCATCCGACTCTTGATTTTGGCTCAGGCCATGATCTCAGGGTTGTGAGATGGAGCCCTGTGTCAGGCTCAGCATGTGCACTGGGCGTGGAGCCTACCTAAGAGTCTCTCTCTCCCTCTGCGCCCCTCTTCCTTCTCTAAAAAAAAAAAAAAAAAAAAAAAAAAAAACAAAACCAAAAAACCAAAAAACAAAAACCCTCCCAGAAGCCTTACCCAGTGGGGCCTCCATCTCTATCTCTTCGGTCAGAATTGAGTCTCCCAGGAATATGAGTTCGTGAGTCTTTTCATTTTCCTTCTTTTATTGTACAGGAAAGTGAGGGCAAAGAGGGCTGGGACTGGTTTGGAGTGTCTGCAAACATCATCCATATTATTCCATCATTTCCTCTCTTGAAGCCACAGATTCCTAATCTGTGAAATGAGAGGCTTCTGGCTGGAAGATCTCCCAGGTTGCTCCCCATGCTTACATTCTCTTTAAAGACTGCTTCTACTGAAACCCCAAGTATTCCTGTAATAAGCTCTGTGCACACCGCCCGGGCCCCCAGGTGTGGGACTTAGCCCTCCAGCTCGTGGGAGCGCTGCCAGCACTAGCCCTCAATTGTCACCCTCGCTTAAGAGAGCTTCCTTACCCAAGGACACTCACTCCTTCCCGAGGTAGACCACACCCAGTGACCGGTTGGGGGGGGGCATAAAGGATCGGCTGTCCCACCTCAACCTGGCAACTCTGACCGTCCGTGCCAGCTGCACAGCTCCCCGTGGGGTGGGTACGGCCTTTGCTGAGCGTGCACTGCAGCTCCGCTTCCCCCCTGCACACTCCCTCTGCCTTCCCTCTCCTCTTCTTCCACAGCTGCTGAACGTCCTGCCTGTGGTGCCTGTCTCCGAGTCTGCTGCCTAGGGAACCCAAACTGCAATGATTCCTGAGAGATGTTCCTGAAGGATCCTATTCCGGGAAGAGCAGATGTGACTGTCTGACTTCACGTCGGACCCTCCACCTTTGCTGGAAACCTCACTGGCGTCAAGCATTAATAGGGCTTAAATATCTGGAAGCAACAACTAAAAAATTAGCCTCAATGAATTTGGGCTAAATTGCGTGTTCTGAGAAAGATGAAAATCCAGAAAGAAAGCGAGATTCCAGGAAAGTGACGACACTGAGATCAGGTTCTGGTCATTTCCTAATAGGAGATGCAGGATATAAACACATTTCTGGGGCGCCTGGGTGGCACAGCGGTTAAGCGTCTGCCTTCGGCTCAGGGCGTGATCCCGGCGTTCCGGGATCGAGCCCCATGTCAGGCTCTTCCGCTATGAGCCTGCTTCTTCCTCTCCCACTCCCCCTGCTTGTGTTCCCTCTCTCGCTGGCTGTCTCTATCTCTGTCGAATAAATAAATAAAATCTTTAAAAAAAAAAAAAAGGATATAAACACATTTCTATGAACACGGGCTAATAAAGTCCCTGAGAATCTACATAAATTAGTTTAAATCTATATTTATATCTCATTCTATCATCTACCTATCAGCTTCTTAGTCAGACTTATGCTTCAATTTCAGCTCTCTTATATAAAATCCTGTAACCTTGAATTAGTTATGTCTCCTCTGAGACTAAGCTTCTTTACCTCCAAGGATGGGATGGGGGTCAATGAGAAAATATAGGGTCACGAGCTTATGTAAATACTGGCTCAGAAAACACAGTTGATCGTGACAGCTCTTCACACCGCTGCCTACGTGAAAGTGATCAAGGCGAGTTTGGATAATTTTGTTTTTTGTCAGGAGTGCTGGAAAAGAAAATGTCTATATTGGAAAGGAAGCTGATCTAGATTATAGTTTTCAAATCTTTTAAGGAGAATAATTATTTTTCTTTTTTCAAACAAGATCTTACAAATAAGGCAGATAAAGTCGGGATTTTATTAAGCAAAATTTTGTAAGTTCAAGGATATAATGGTTAAAAATAAATCAGTGGGATCTAAAGAAATTATTAAGATGAATTTTGAAATCAAGCTTATGGAACGGCAGTTACAGACTTAAACGTTGGCTGCTGCATCTAATTCATTCTGTGAGTCTTTTGGTTGCACAGTATTGAAAAATCTTGACTCATACAGGCAAACAGTTGCAAAAAAGAACAGTTTAGAGCAACTCAGCCTGCAATCTCAGGATATTTCTCAATTAAATTGTGTTGATGGGAGACTTTTATTCTAAGGTCTACAGAAAGTCAAATTAATTTGTGTAAGTTAGTGCATTGGTGGTCTATGGTATGTTAAAGCTTGAAATATAATATTTTTGAGTGTAAGCACTGTTCTTTATTGCACTTGTATTGTTTTTATTTATTGTGTTCAATTAGCCGACATATAGTACATCATTAGAGTTCAGACGATTCATTAGTTGCGTGTAACACCCAGTACTCATCACATCACTTGCACTTTTAAAAACTAGCTTACAATTTTTTTGAGAAATGAAATTAGAATCAAGCATTTTTGGAAGCCCTGGGAGTCCATGGAATACTACAAGATTTGACAGAGTTTCTATGCTTATTCCACATGCTTAAGTCTGTGATTCTTCTTCTGTCATTGGCTAGTTAGCACATCTGCCAAAGGTCATTCACCAAGGCACTTGTCTCTGTCCACTTAGTAGGTTGCAAACTTTGCTGTGCGCTTATTTGCTTTATCCTCTGGTGACTTCTGATGGTAAGGCTGGGAAGGTAAAGTGCTCAATGCCTGGCACAGAATGAACACTCCATACATAGCTGTTGACATGAACGACCTACTTCTTTCCACCAGAGGTGCCCATCAGCTAAGCAAATAACAACTCTGTAGGTTAGAGTTTAATGAGGGAAATAAATCAGCGTGTTGGTCAGGGTAGTAGCTACTTGGACCAGCAGCTAAGTCACTATGCTTCAGTAATGGCCCCGGAGCCTGCAAGAAAGCCACCAACCAGGATGGAGGAGGAAGGCTTACAGCCCAGGTGGATAGTGAGTTCAGCAGATGGCACTCAGCAGAATTCCCTCCTGTGGTTTACGCAGCCTCGATATCAGTGACAGATGCAAAACAATCTCCCCAAAGTGAGTGAAATTTATGTCCACTTTTATGACTCATTTCTTCGGTACCTATCGCTCTGCTATGCAAATGTAGGCATACAACAAACACTTTGTAAATCAATGAAAAGCCAAGTCAAATCAGATCTTTTTATTCTAGGTGCAGCTATAGGAGCCGACAGAGTTGAGCTCAAACCCCACCCTGCATCAGGCAGGAGGTGGACCCCAAACTAAGCCCCTGTCACAATCCTAGGGCAGCTACACTATCTTAGTTCTGGAAGGTTCCTCATTCGGGGTCTATAGTATTACTATCCCAAACAGTTCCAACGAAAAGGAAAATGTCCAAAATATAAATATAGATAGTACTAACTGGATGTACCTTTCATCATTAGTTATGTATATGTGTGAGAGTGTGTACACTCGCGTGTATGTGTGTACGTGTGTGTGTTCACATGAGTATATACATGAGTTCTGCTGTATTCAAATGCCTGGGTCAGGAAGCTGAATTTCCGCCAATAACCAAATGACTCACTCCCCTAGAACATGAATGATGCTCAACAGTGCGGGGGCAAAGAGCAAACGCTACCCATAACAACCAAAGCCATCGGCGTATTTCAGAGACCCAAAATGGCAATATTCAGTCTGTTTCAAAAGCAATTGACTATATCATTTTTTAAACAGTCCAAATATGGAATTTTCATTCACACAATTCCTCTTGTGTTCTATCACACTGAAATTTCAGAAACGTAAAAAAAATTAATGAAAATTTTGCTTATTCTTCACTCCCTTGACTCAAATCTCCTTAGCTCAGGAAAATCTTTTCTCTTTCATCCTCTACTTGAATAATAACACATCACACAGATATTTTTGGATGCTAATCTGTACTAATGGTTAATGATCCTTCTTCGGTTTCGGGAGAGAAGCTGTTAACTGGTACTTATACGGGGGAAGCATTGTCAAAGCTGCTGTTTCGTTCTGTCCCCTTCCCCTGATGTGCATCCTTTAGGCGCTTGATTTTACTCTTTACACCTCTTACATTGACCTGTACATATAAAATATTGATTTCTGGCCCAGAGCTGGCTCTCATTTATTTTTGATGAAAGCATTCCTACCATCCTGTTTTCCCTTGTTCTTTTCTCCTGTCAGCTGGAATGACTGATTCTATTTTGAATGCCTTCCCTTTTCTTTCTTCCAGTAGAAAGACCTCTCATGCTTAACAATCATCAACACTTCCTTAGCAGTCTTCTGTGAAATGACTCCAAACCTACAATGACCTTGTCTGAATTTCCGCCAAAATTAGTCAGTTCACACACTGATCAAGGAGCACTTTCATCAGCAATCCAGTACGGAATTCCTCCTTGCCCCACTGATTGCTTGGCTGCACCTCTGTTGTTCTGAAGTGAGCCGCCATGTCTGATAAGCTTCTCTTTTATTCCCACAGAACTCAGTACCGAGTTGGATATATTCAGCCTTCAACACGTCCTGATCAACCTAATCAGGCCAGTATTCCCACTTTTTAAATATAAAACTCCTCCTGGTGCAATTCTCTCTCTGTGGAACTTTGCAGGGCACCCAGACGCCCTGACGTAGGAATGCTCTCTCATCATGGCTGTGGCCCAACATCTGGAATATACTGTCACAGCTCCTTACCTGGATTAAAAACTGGAAACCAGTGGTAGAATTCGTTCTTGTAGGGAACGGTGTCAAACTCACTGCACTGCATCTGCCGGAAGGTGGGCGCATCTGGATGGCAGGGGTGGACGTTGCACAAGCGATAGCGCTTCCTTTCCCCGGTGCAGTATTTCCCGCCAAACTTTGGTCTACGCAGGAAACAGACAAGCTGTTCGTTTTGTTTCCTGAGAGGTTACCATTTTTCCTTCAACATCCCTTGGCATCTGCTCATGCCTGTTCTTTGACAAACCATGCCCTGCTCTACCCTCAAAACTCACCTTTTACCTAAATTCTTCCAATTTCATACATTTTTTTTGGCTGTTGCTGTTGCCCACGACCATTCAGTTCCAGGTCTATAGTTGCCTAATTTGAAACAGCGTGTGTATCTTTTCTATCTGTATATCCTCCTGGCCTCTCAAACTCAAAATATACGTTTCCCTCCAAAATCCACTCCTTCTCTAATTCCTGTTTGGCAAGTTAAAAGTGGTCAGACTGCAGAAGCCTCCATCTTTTGTCTTCCTTTGACCCCACTGTCCATCAGCTGTTGATCATCAGTCATGTCTTTGTATTTGTTTCTGCTCTTCGTTCCCACAATCACCAAGCTAGTCTAATCCTTGTCTCTCTTCCTGTCTCCCCTCTGCCCATCTTTGCCCTCATTCAATCTACTGTACACACATCTGGTTAATGTTTATGATTATCTTAATTACTTTAGTTTCTTGTTTAAAAACCTTTCATGGCACCCCATGACCACAGAACCAAGTCCAGCCTCTTCAACTTAACATTCAAGGCCTTCATGATCCTGACTTAACTCATCCTAACAGCAACTTCCCACCCTCCCCTTCATTTGCATACGTTTCCAGGGATACAAGCTGATTTATTTACAATTTCTCTTCCATACCTCTGGGTAGATTTCCTCCCTCGTAAGTCTCTGTCTACATGCTACCAATGTTTTCAGGACTGAATAATGCTATATCTCCATCATGAACTCTTCCTGGATTTCTGCCAGAAATAAACTCTTTCTCCTTTTCAATGACACCTGATTTACCTACTGTATGTGCTTTCTCTACTTATCATTCCAAAACATAGTTCACTGATGATCCAATCCAAGCTCTATGTCATCTATGGTCTCGAAGTCATACTTCGAGTACAGAAGGCTCCTAATAAACATTCAATGAATAAGTAAGTTAATCTTAGTTTAGAACAATCCTTCTCAACCTTTTATTTCCTTTGCAATACACGCCACGGCAATAACAACCTTCCTATCAGGATCAATTATTCACTCAAAAAGGGAGAAGGAAATATAGCAGAACTGCTGTCACAGAAGAGGAGGAACTCTGTCTTTTAAGAAAGCTCCAGGCAATCTACGTATGCTTTCTTGTCTCCACCTCAGTGCATCTGAAATCAGGAATTGTGTCTGCTTTTGCAGTGCAGCATAATGGGGTCAAATAGCTTGGAGTTTGAACTCTGCTTTACTTTGTATTATTAGTTAGATGATTTTGAACAAGTTATCTTATTTCTCTGGGCCACAAATTTTTTCATTTGTGAAATGAGCATAATAGTTCTTATCTCACAAGAGGGGAGGACTGAATGAGACACTGCACATAAGGATTTAGTAGAGCAGCTAACGTAGGGTAGGAGCTCAGTAAATGACAGCATTGTTGGATTATTATAAATAACAGTCAATAAGTATTTATGCAATGTGCTCAACAATCATTTCCAGGGAGGACAGAGTTTGAAAAAAGGTCAACCCATGCCCTGTGTCTTCTAGAAGCTTACAATCTTGTTGAGGAGAAAAAAAAAATCATCTATATAATAAACAAGAAAAAACTTAAGAGCAATTATGTATCTCTGACTGTAAGTACAATGTGAGTTTGAAGAAGGGAGAGAACAGTGGAAGTCAGGCCGATTGGAAAGAACTCACAGAAGAGCTCTCCTGGAGAATGGCCTTAAAGGATGGATGGAAGTGGCTTCTTAGTGCAAAGGCCGAAAGCATGCCAGGTGAGCAGGCTCAATGAAATCATATTCTAAAGGCACAGGGAAGTAGGACATCTTCCCAAAGTGCCCAGCTGATACTGGGAGAGCTAAGATTTAAACCTTTATCTGCTTTAATCTATAGCCCGAGCCCTCATCCACTGTGTTATATTGCCTGACCATGCAATCTAGGGGGACAGAGACCTCCAACCTTGGCATTCGGGTTCAATTCTGGTTGCAGTTGTACTTCTGGTGAGGTTCTGCTGTACTTTGCTCTCTTTGAACGCCCATAAGATTTTCTGTACTTCCCTCCCCACCTTTCTTAATGTGGCTTGAGTAGCCCCCTGTTTCTTGAAGAACATAAAAGAGCTTTGACCAAGGCAGTTCATCTTCACTGACTCCATGTAGAAGGTAGTAAGAACTGTCCATGATATCTGAGGTTAGATTGGTTTTCTATTCACGATGATATAGCGGCACTCTATGACTCGGCACTTCTCCAGTTCATTTCCATCCAACAAACATCGCTGAAAGCCTTTTACAAGACTTGGTGGCTTCTCACTAGACACCTGACCAACATCAAGGATAGAGTCTCAATGTAAGCTGACCATGCACTGGCCTGAATCTATAACCTGAATCACACAACTGAATCTGTGCCTATGTTTCCATTGTCATTGTTTTCAATACACTTAAGCAAACCAGCTACTGAGATCAGACATGGTCACTCACCTGAGGAGACTCTACGACAAACTGTGGTATCTAAGACGGGCATTAGAACCTTTTTTCCCATGAGGCCAAGTTAGAGATTCATCCTACAGTTCCTCGTTAAAGATGTCCCTTTCTGACCACCACAGATCCCTGACCATCCTCCCGAGAGGTTGTAGACAGTCGTGGCTGAACACAGAGCACTGACAATAGGTCCCAGAGCACATTGCCTACATTTCCTGATCTCTCAAATGGAAATCATATTGAAATAACCCATAAAATGAAGATTTTCTGTAAAAAATAAGAAATCCCTGGTTTCTAATTTTTGAAGTCCCAGAAATCTTGTCCCTTAAACAAAAACAAAAAACTTCTATCAAAGAGTAAGATTTTAGAACAATTTCATCCGAATTCCTCAAAGGTACACTTATATGTGTGGTAAATGAGAAAAGATATCATAGTAACTACTATAATTCCTACTGTTTATTGACAATTTAATGTAGTAGGTATTGTGTTAAACTCTTTAAACATATGTTAACTTAATCCTTAGGAAAAATCTATTATATATTTTTATTAAATATATAGTGTGTATATATGTGTGTGTATATATACACACATGCACACATATATACATATAGTAATATATTTATTAATAAAATGGAAAAGTAATATTTGGAACTGAGATACTGAGGAGATTGTAATTACATTTATCATTTGTCTTTAAAAAAAGTGACTCTTACTCTTCAGTGCAGACTAATGAAAATCTAGACAAAAGAAGCGTAATGTATTTTCTACTTACCAGAGACATCACATATACATTTCTTAAAAATTTTACTTGGGAACTTGTATACCAGAAAATAATGAAGTTAAGAATGTCATATATATTTGGGGGGCACCTGGGTGGCTCAGTCAGTCAAGCATCTGCCTTCGGCTCAGGTCATGATCATGGGGTCCTGGGTTCGAGCCCCACATCAGGCTCCCTGCTCAGCGGGGAGTCTGCCTCTCCCTCTCCCTCCCCCTCTGCCTCTCCCTCTGCTCATGCTCTCTCTCACTCTTTCTCACTCTCTCAAATAAATAAAATCTTTAAAAAAAAAAGAATGTCACATATTTTTGGAAAACAAGGGAATATAAATTTAATTCATATATAGTATCGTTATACAAATTCAAAATAATGAAAACCTTAAGCACTTTGATTAAAAAACTGAAAGCCATTTTGTGAAATAACTTCTATGGAACCTTTAATATGGCTAATATGGAAGCTGAAGGTTCATAAAATCCTTATCTAAAATTTTCATTCAAAATAATTATCCTCAAAAATGTACTATTTTAGGGGCGCCTGGGTGGCTCAGCCATTAAGCGTCTGCCTTCGGCTCAGGGCGTGATCCCGGCGTTGTGGGATCGAGCCCCACGTCAGGCTCTTCTGCTGGGAGCCTGCTTCTTCCTCTCCCACTCCCTCTGCTTGTGTTCCCTCTCACTGGCTGTCTCTGTCAAATAAATAAAATCTTAAAAAAAAAAAGTACTATTTTATTAGTTAAGGGGAAAAATTATTTTTATAAAATTAAATGTTCATTATGATTGGAAGAAAGCTACAGACTTATTGGCAAAATTGAGCATAAATAATGTCTGACAGAATTGTGTTATCTAGAAGGATTTCACTGCATAGTCTCCTAAGACCTTTCACACAGATTATACCCTTGAAAATGTGTTTATTTCTCCAAATGATGGAATCAGCTTACTTATCCAAGTTCTAGTAAGCATCCAGTGCCACACCAAAACAAAACAAAACAGAACCATGTTTTTAAGAATTTTCTGGTTCCTGTTTGTCTTTAGGAACCCACTGGATTACTCCGAGGAGGCTTGGGCTCACTGGCTTCATGTTATCTAAGCCTGGTCTCCGACGCTCATGGAAGGAAGGGAAATAGCTTTGGCCAGACTTACTCAGGATTGTTGCACAGCCTCTCTGCACTCTGGGCTCCGGCCCCACAGGTCCTGGAACAGTGGGACCAGGGTGACCAGCGGCCCCAGCCCCCAGGAACGCTCTCCGGTTTCTTTCCCACAGTGATACACTTGCCAGCCATACACCACTAGAGAGAGAAGAGGCAGGAGACACATAGGTCACGAATGTTCCCATAGCAAGCTGAGTCGAGAACCCTAGAAGTCTAAACCCAGTTCTCCCAGAGCAAGCAGGCTTCCTATGGCCACACAGCAAACAGAAAATAAAGAAGGGCTCACAAAAAGAATGTCCCCCAAGAGTCTTGGGTTTTAGAATCAGAAATGTCAGGAACCGAAGGGAACTTTAGGCTGCCTTGTTGCAGTCAGCCAGTTCGGGAGTGTTACTCAAAGTGCGGCTGGGTGATGGCATGCCAGAAGATAAACCACACACCGCTCCTTCACTGAGCAAGTCTCGCTGTGACGCACGACACGCACGTCGGCTCAGTCTGCTTAGTAACACAGTTGTTCTGTAATATGATTGATTTACTTTCTGCTGAAGCTCCTTATCTCGCTGCAGACCAAAACAGACATTTTGCAGACTGACACTGAGATAACACTTCTCCATAGCCTCCGTGGGTATCTAATGTCCACAGCGGATATCTCATCCTCTTGCAAAAAGTCTGCTCATTGCCCAAAAACACTAGTTGAAGTTCTAATATCGAGAACAATTTTTGCTTCCCTGCAAATGTATCCATTGGTTCTAGTTCTAGTTGTGGCTCAGAAAAAACTCCGTCCTCTCTCTTCCACGCCATCCTTCCACAACTGTCAGTTTAGGAGGGCAAACGTACAAAAAAGAAAGAAAAGAAAATGCAACTTGGTTGTTTGAGGATTTGGACAGGTTTTCTCCGCTGGCCTCCTTTTCCTCATTATTTCTGGTCACTGTGTATCGCAACCAAGTTCTATAATCTCGGTGATGGATCGTGCCTCCCTCAAGCTGCATAAAGACATCCATTAAATGTCTAAATCTTCTGCTCACAACAAACACAACTGGCCTTGGTAAGCAGCACATGACCCTGCTCTCAAGTGGTCTGGACGATTTCTATCATCTGAATTCTTGAGTGTCTGGCTTTCCCCCTCAGTTAAATGGGCAGAATTTCAGGAAATGCAGTCAGATCAGATGATGAGAATGAAGATAACAAGTGGCCCAAATCCAGCATCTTTGGAAGGCAGAAGCCACTGGCTTGCCTTTTCAGTTTTTAACACGGAGAGGGGAGGAAGTCAAAATGAAGGGCGATAATAAGCTCAGCAGATGTTATTGACCATAAATTCTGCAGACGTTCATCAAGGAAAGATGGGATGGATGTTTTGCAAGTGAAGTGTGGGCCTGGGCCTCAGCCCTCTCTCCTTCACTGTTTCTAGTGAAGGCTCAAAAGGTGTCACAGAAATAGAATCCTTTTCCCTGGCTAGTCTGACTGTGTGACCTCCATTCACCCAGACAGCTGCTCTCCAGGGCCCTCTCCGTTCCTCCCAAGAATCCTGTGCCAACCACCCTCCCACCTTCCTTCCTCAGCCTGACACGTCACCTTCTTCTCACCACATCGTGTCCCATCTGCAGCAGCGTCCAGCTTAGAGCGACAAAAGCCTTTCACTGAGCACCACAGGGTCTGGCAGACATTCTGGGAAACAAATGGGAAACTGTACTCCTTTGGATTTTCAAAACTTGCACAAAAGCATTTGTACAGTGATGGTGAAATACACACTCGGTCATCTACAGACTCACAATAATGCTGTTGTTAGCGAGCAAGAGTGATAAAAAGCGATCATTCGAAACCTCTCGATCCAAACTTAATTTGGACTTTGTCATCATTCATACGCAGTGGTATGGTCTACTAAACAGTAAGAAAACAGGAGCTAAAACACGTTTCGTAGGAGTTGAGACTCATTTCTATATGGGTGACACAGTATCACCGACCTCAGGCAGGGTAACTGGCGACAGTAGCCATCAAAGGCCAATGCAAACTATGCATGAAGGAATCTGATTACATACAGTTGGGTGGTTATAACTTGAGCCTGCTCCCTGAAGGAAACGGAAACTGTTCCCTTAGACAGCCTAAACTTATTTACTTATGACTCAGAGTAGCCAGCTTGTTCTATCTGCCAGGGGGTGAAACAGATCCTCCCTGTTGCTTCTCCTACAGCAGGAACAAGGGAAGGTTGACAAGACTCCTACTTATCATCAGAAATGGCTCCACAGCTAGCATCCACTTTTTAGTCTTTCTTCTACCCACCCATCTTCCATCATTCTATTTAACTATGCTGTAGAGTCAATGTTTTTTAAAATAAGATTTCATATTTTACACAATTTTAGAAAATTCTCAGTCTTGGGCTCTCTGAATTTTGCCTCTCTCTGATTACCACTCTTCTCTCCTTCGGGAACTCTTAACTGTTGGTGATGGGCCTTCCCATTCTGTCCTTCACATCTCAACTTCACTTTTATATTTTTTTAACTCTCACTTTTCTTGTATATAAAAGTTGAAAAAGTCTGGATTTCTATCAGGAAAAGACCAGGCTCTCCATCATAACTCTGAGAAATACTCAGGTGAGATGGGAAGTAATTTTCTCAGCTCTAAATTCCAGCTGATTGATTTTCCCTTCAACTGTGTCAAGTCTGCTGTTTAATCCAAACACTGAATTTAAAATCAATGGCCGTATTTTTCATTTCTAGAGGCTGTAACTATTTTTCATACCTACCTTACAAATACCTTCTAGTGTATTTTTCTTCTTCTCATATGTAACTCTTCTTTTATGCATTCATTTTATTATCCTTACCTAAAATAGTCACTTACCCAAAGTCACTGAGGGTTTATTATCTCTCTTCACTTAGCCATAGATTGTTTTAAATTTTGAATTAGAAGCCAAATGGTGAATTCATCTAATCAGAAGTTTTTTCTTTTGGAGATTTTTGTGCATCTTACCTGAGCGTTGGTTTCTCCAGGGCAGGTTTTTAATCTTTGTTTCTACCAGGCTGCCCATGGTTTTACCAGGTCAGAAATAGGTTTATCTTAAAATTTTTTGGCATGATGGTTCTCTGTTTCAGGATTTCTTTTCCTTTGGTGCCTGCAGTTCTTGGTTATACCACTTCAAAGAACGAGCAGGTAGACCAGACGAAGAGTGGTGCGCAGCAAAGCAAAGTTTATTGGGGATAATACAAAGCTCCCGAAGAGGGAGGGGACCGGAAAGGGTTGCCCTTTTGGCGTTTAAATCTAGGGCTTTTTACGAGATGGCTGGCGGGCTGTCTTCATCTGATTAACCCTCCACACACCTGTCACCCAGTCAGGTTTTTGTCCACGCGGTCATCTACCTCTCAGGTAGTTGTTCACGTGGGAAAGGGTGGAGGGTTCCTTTCCGGGTGTGTGGAGTAACAGGACGGCGTCTCTTGCCCCTGCCTGCCTTTTTTCCGACTATCCTCCATTACGACCCTACGAGAGTATGAATTTGAACTCTAAACCAGTATGAGGCTGACCTGTGGTCAAGTATTTTCCAGTGAGAAAGTTATCAGCCGGCATCCCTCCCCCTGAAAACCCAAGCTGAAATAAAATATGCTTCTCTGCCATCTACCTTTGCTGCTGCTGAGTTCTTCTAGCCCACCTCTCACTGAGCCACAGCTCCTCAGGGCCTGTGGCTTCGTGTAAGGGTCTCACTTCCAACTCCCTGCCCTGCTCCAGGGGCGCATGTCATCATCTGTTGGCACTGGATGTTAAAATGAAGGCCCTCTGGCTTTCTCTGAGGCAACCTCACCTGCTTAGCACTCCCTTCTTTAGTTCTCCCATCCCCCCATTTAAAAAAAAATTTTCTTGTAAGTTCATTATGCATTTATAAAGAATGATGTTCTAGGTAAAGGGTACACAAAAACTCTCTGTACTATTTTTCCAACATTTTTGTTGTTGTTGTAAACTATTTTGAGATTAAAAAAAAGAAGGCTGATGTTGTATTCTCTGGTATTTTAGGGGTTTTGTTTTTGTTTTTGTTTTTTTTGTACTGAAAAGGATTAGGTTATCTTGGCTGCAATATGCAGGAATCTGAAGTCTTCGTTTATCTCAAGTCTTGGTTCTATTATCAACTTATCTATGTGCCAGGCCCTGCTGAGTGTCAGGAATCAAAGTTCCCTCACAGAGCTTACATAAAGTAGGGGAGGACATAGACAAGTAGAAAGCAACCGTAATATCATCTAATAAAGTCTAATAAACACAGAATTGAATGTGAAATGATGTTTAAGCTGAGCTCCAAATGGTGAATAGGAGGGATGGTGCAGAGGACAGAGCAGACAGAGCTCTGGAGGTGGTGGAGAACCCACAGCACCTTCAGGATTGAGGTTGTTCAGTACGTGGATAAACACAGAGCATGAAACAGTAATTGACCAGAGATAGCCAGAGTGGTCTGTTTCCAGTAAACCACAGGATACTCCTGGAAAAATCTTTACTTACCTTTGTAAAACATCTAAAATTATGGATAAAAATATTTTAAATGCATTCCTGAGTTGGCAAGAAAGTAAGAGAAATCCTCAGAGGCTAAAAATGTACCAAAAATGTTGGAGATCTAGAGATACAAACCTGGTCACTTAGACTTCAGTTTTAATGGTCACCTGAGTACTGGAGACAATGACCTGGGCCTGCGTAGCATGGAAAGTTGGATTGGGAACCTCGTAAAGACCGTAACCCCAAAGGACTAGCCCTTGTATGAAAGGGCGAACTGAGAGAAACCTGGGGACGTAGCTGGGAAACTTCTCTGTTTTGATTTTAACTCTAGAAGGCATGGTAAATGTTACCCCTGAGAGCCTATACCCACACTGGCCCTCACACAACTCTTGCAGTCAAACTACATCCAACCAATAATTTGTTTTAACTACCCCAAATTCTCTCCAGAAGAATGTGCCAGCCATCTAAGCCTTAAAGAATAACCTGAAAGGAAGTTTCACAACAAAGAGCTCATGATAAAAACAAAAATCAAGACAAAGAAATAATCTGTAATAAGAGAGACCTAGGAAAAATCCCAAAGAGGAGAAACAGATCAACACAGACTTAGGACATCAGAATTAGTCAACATAAAATGCACAATAAATGTCTCAAATATAAATAAAAAATAAAAGACCGTATGGAAAGTCAGAATTCGACACAAGAAACCAAAAGAGAAAATTCAGAAAAATAACCAAATAAACTGTGTTAAGTAAAAAAACAAACAAACAACAACAACAAAAAAACAAAACAAAACTACAACCACCATAAATGAGATTAAAAAGTCAACAGACAGCTTCAACAGAGGAGTAGATGTATCTGAAGAGAGACCTGGGGAGTCAAAAGATAAATAGATTACACAAAATGCAGAAATATAAAGGGACAAAAGATGTGAAGGTGAGGTCCCAAGATATGGAAGATGAGTGATAAAGACCAACACCCGCGCAATTAGAATTGTGGGTTACAGAATGGAGGATTAAAATAAACATATTTTAAGAGATAAGGCCAGAGAAGAAGAGATGGGATGAATCCTGAGGCCTCTTTTAAGCCATTTTAGAGAATTTAAACTTTATCATTGGGAATGGGGAGACTAAAATATTTTAATCGGAGAGGAACGCAATCCAGTTTCCATTTACAAAGGTCACTGTGGCTGCATTTCGGGGGACAGGTCAGAGTTGAGAGAGGTAGTCAAACTGCAGGAAAGGAGAGAAATCAGAGAACTACTGCAGTTACCTAGGACCAGGTGGATTTTAGAGATATTCAGGAGGTAGACTTGGCATAACTTGGGAACCAGTTAGGAGCTAGAGGTGAGGGCTTTTGCACCACCTTTACCTTCTCTGTGAAGTCTTGCTCATTGTGTTTAAGCACCGTTGCTTACTTCCTCAACAGGTCTTTCTATGTGTCTTTTGTGTATTGATCTCACTGTACTGAAATTGTTCTGTCTGGCTCCTCAAGGTCCGAGAACTTACCCTATTCCTTTCTGAGGGCTTATCTCGGTATACAGCTCTGAGTCTGGGAGGGGCTCAACGAGTCTCGCCTCGCCCGTGTCTGTGTTAACACGGGCCCCCTCACCCTGAAAGGGATGCATTCAGAGAATAGGCCAGATTCAGGTCACAAAGGAATGCCACACAGAGGAGTTGGGACTTTATCCTGTGGTCGGTGGACCCTGAGAGCGGAGCAGAGCCATGGTTAGATCTGTGTTGTGATCTGTGTTGAAATAACCCGAGCAACAATTTGAACGGGGAGAGACTAGTGGGAAGTAATGACAATCGCAAGGAGAGAAAATGAGAGACCGGATCAAGACAGTACAGTGGGAATGAGGACGACAGGGCAGAACCACAAACTCTTTGGGAGGTTAAATGTCAGGGCTTGACGTAACATGTGGATATTGAGGGGCGCCTGGGGGGCTCAGTAGGTGAGGCATCTGATCCTTGACTTCGGCTCGGGCCGTGATCTCGGAGGGGTGGAACTGAGCTCCGCATCGGGCTCCGTGCTCAACGCAGAGTCTGCTTATCCTGCTTCCTCTGCTCCTCCCCCCACTTTCTCTCTCTCTCTCAATCTCACTCAAATAAATAAATAGATAAAATCTTTTTAAAAAATTGGATATTGAAAATTAAGGAGCAAAATGAATAGGGATGAATCTTATTCCTTCCTTGGGATCTGGGGGTTCTCTACAACCAAACGGGAAATTCAGGAAAGGGAGCAACTTCAGGCTGCTATGAGTCTACACGTGTGAATCACTGCGATTCCTGAAAATCACTATACAATGTTTCTCACCAGCACCCACTTGCAAAGGATTGCTGTCCCCACAGAATACCAACGAGCCAGGGTCGAGGAATGTAAATGACTCCAACTTCTCACCTTCTGCCTTACAAACACCTTGCCATGAATAGACCATTTCCACTTCTGTGTCTGGCTCTTGGGATTACCAAGTATTTCCCTGGCCCTTCCTTCAGCATGCTGGAGATCCCAAGCCCAGTGCACGCCCACCAGTGGCACCAGGATACCCAACACTTACTTCTACTTCCTGGCAGAAGGTGGCATTGGGGCCATACTGCAGCTGGCATTGATGGTGAACATCGTAGATCACTCCAGGAGCAATGACCTTGGACTTCAAGCCTTTCTTTTGGGGGATGTCATCGAGACAAAACCCCCAGCCCCGGCTGAAAACAAGTTATCAGAAAGGAGAAGTTGCTTATGATTTCCTTCGTCTTTAGTCTTTTATTCAACAGAAACTTCCATCCCTGTGGTTTACTCTTTGTCCTTCAAGACAACTTCATTTCCATAAGCCACAGAACCGTCTAGGCCCAAGATGGGAATGGCCTAAAAGGAAATTAAATCATACCCCACACTATGACTTCAGCTGTGAGCCCGGAAACACAAGCAGGAGAGTAAAATAAAATCATCAGGGGCGTTTCAGTGACCACTCGTCACAGACCCTAGCCGTTCCTGCCAGTGCCCGGGGAACTAC
Organism: Ursus maritimus; assembly: GCF_017311325.1. NCBI lineage: Eukaryota > Metazoa > Chordata > Mammalia > Carnivora > Ursidae > Ursus > Ursus maritimus. The sequence goes on along the minus strand of NW_024423897.1, from coordinate 37,633,633 downwards.
ACACTCAGATCGTCAAGAGCCCCCCTGCAGGGGCCAGCGAGGGGCTCTCACGTTCACCTGGCTGCTGCTGGAAGGCACGACCCACCTACAGCTCAGGGCCGGAATCAGAAGTGAAATCCCCCCTTCTGATGCCGCCCTGATTCGATGATCTGTGAGAGGAGCTGAGACATTTCCAGGCCCCAGGTAAAACTGCAACGGACTTCCGGTGTAAAGAAAGCCAAGCCAGGCTGTCCTGCCGCGCCGTCACTTACTCCAGGAAGCGGGTGATGTACTCCTTGCTGCACTTGGACCACGTCAGAGGAGTGGGATTGTACTGGAGCTGGCGGGACATGATGTATGGGTGCCTGCCCACGGGCTCACAGTCGTTTTCTTTCCCATCGTGCTGGATGCCGAAGCTGCGAGAAGGCACAAAGCACAAGAGTATGAAGGAGGGAGGCATGATACAGGGAGGAAACCACGGTTTCTCCAAGGTGAAAAGAACCCACCTCGGGCCACTTTGGTAGGGAAAGCACGTGTTCACAAAGTGGGACTCTGAAGTTGGAGAGGGACAGCACAGGAGACGTTTTAAAAGCATTTGCAACTGTGGGAACCATGTGGCTAATTCAAAAACTTCTGTTTGGCTGAGAGCTCCCAGTTCGGCTTTCTAGGAGTCGGAGTAAGGAGGGCAAATCCTGCCTCAAGCCATCTTCTTCCTCCTGCTTTAGCAAACACAGCACAAAAAACCCAAACCTTCCTTCTCCCTTTTCATTATGATTTAAGGAAGGGCATGAAAGGGAAAGCCTATGAGAGACTTTGTCAAAGGCCACAAGTTTTGAGTGACGGAATTTCTTTTGAGTACCGTCACGGGAGTCCTCCAGGATTGGAGACGTTAGGGAGGCCTCCCAGGTCAGTGGGCAGAGTAGGGATTTTGCAGACAGAGGATCTGGAGAGTTCCAGCCTTGTCACTTCATGATCAGGGAGTGCCTCTCCTGGAAAATACAGAGGTCATCGCAGTGCTATGCGCAGATCTGAATAGAAGAGTCTGAAAACCACTTAGCAAGGGCCTGGCATATAATAAGGGCTCTGTGAATAATGGAAATCCTTGACTGCTGTTTCGATCCTTGTCGAGCTTCTTCTCAAACATCACACAGCTCGTGAGTGGTAAAGCCAAGTCTCCTGCAGGGTGTGCTGCTCGATCCGTGTCCTTACCCACATCTTGCTCGCTCTGCTCCCTGGCCTCCCCCTGCCCGGGCTGACCGGGTGAAGCAGCCCTGAACGCCCCGACAGGCCTGTCCGCCATGGCAAGGGGTGCTGGGGAAGGAAGCAGACTCAGAACTGTCTGTTCATAAGCTGAGTCCTCAGGACCACCCCAAGATACCTGCACAGGTCCCCACAAGAGCTCTCTTCACTGGGATCTGCTAATGGGGCACTTGCAACCCAGCGATGTTGGCTCAAATTTCCAAATTTGAACAGAGGGAAGTATGACCTTTTACTCCGCTAGTGAAATTCAACCCCTCTCACAGGGAAGCTCATATGTAACTTCAATAAAATCTCCTGATCCACATTAGCAACTCCTACAGAGAATAGTCTTGGCGGGATTTAGAGGTTTCTTGTACTTTGCTTAATGCATTATGATGTTATCGACTTACTTACAGACTCTGATCACATTCCACATAAATACAAAACTCACAAAGGAATCTGAGAATTAATCTACAAAAGTCTTATCACTCAGCCACAGCGAATGTGGTTCAATGAAAGCTATTATCCCAAGCAGGCCTTCCCTAGGCTCTTTCAAATCCATTCTTACCCAGCTCATGAAGTATTCCACAAGTTCACCTGCTCAATAATGAGTAAAAACCCTAAACTGTAAGCTTGGTTCAAAAATACACCTGAATAATGGTTTTTCTAGCATTGGATGGTCTAACACAAGAACCACAGAGCTGCATGCTACACCCCGTGTGGGTTCAAACCTACGTTCAAAACATATCAGTTCCCTCAAAGCTCATTTTGTTCTATTTAAATTTAGTGGGGTTTTTTTGTTTTATTTTTTAAAGGATTTTTATTTATTTGAGCAAGAGAGTGCACAGGCACACAGGGAGCAGGGCAGAGGGAGGGAAGGAGAGAGAGAATCTAGAGCAGACTCCCCACTGAGCACAGAGCCCGATCTCACGACCCTGAGATCAGGACCTGAGCAGAAATCAAGAGTCAGAAGCTTAACCAAGTAAGCCACCCAGGGGCCCCTGTTCTATATAAAATTTTTAATTCACTAAAGGATTTCCCCCTCCAGCTTTATCACCCCTCTGTAGCCCGATGTTATGAAAGAAAAGCAGGGCTACTAACAACAAAAGTCCCTCCGAACGGTGTCTACTATGTCTAAATGTGTGGGGAGTCCTCTCGCGTGAGCACGGTGGGCCAAAGAGAAATGAAGGCCAAGGAAAGCACACGGGGTCAACGGGATGGGAGGTGTGTCTCCAGGAAGCTCCCTTCCAGCAGATGGGACGGAAGCTGAAGGGCAGTGGGGAGATTGGAGCCCCTCACAGTCTCGGACAACTTCCTGGGCTGTTGGATTCACCTGCTTTACCTCGTGTTTGGCTTTCAACTCCTGCCAAATTATAGACGTGAAATAGCAAGTTAATTAATTAGCTGGGTTTCAGGGTATCATTTGATGGATATCCCTTGCCTTTTATTATTCATTTTTTTAATTTGAGTGTAGGTGACACCATGTTATATTAGTTTCAGGTGTACAACTTAGTGATTTGACAAGTGTATACATTAGGCTCTGTTCACTGTAAGTTCAGCTACCATCTGTCCGATCACATTGCCATTACAGTATCATTGACGGTATTCCTTACTCTGTATCTTTTATCCCTGTGACTTGTTATTCATTTTATGGTGGAGAGGTTAACAGCAGAGGACAGAAACCATGAACAGTGCGATTGTGTGCTTTTCAAGCTCGTTTAAGAAATACCAATTTCTTATATGTAACACGGAGAGGCCGCTAATGAAATCCAGAAGCAGGAGAGAAATACTGGGTGAATATTGCCTTTTAAGTGTTCATCTATATTGTGATATTTTCATTACTTCAGAGGAGTGGATGCTAGATCTCAGCTAAGTTTTTCAATTTTCTCCTGGAATTCTACCTTCATTTTTGGTAACTTACCTAAGGAGCCTAATAAAGGTAGTAAGAGACCTCACATGTAAATGGCTGATATAATCTGGGGTCCTCATAAATGGATTTTCAAAAAGTTTTCTCTCAAAAGTGAAATTATTCACAGAAGGCCATAGCACAAGTTAGTTAATTTTACTTTCTATTTTGCATCACACATAATCAGTAGTGAAACAAAACGTGTTTCCAAGAAACAACAGGGTATGTATGTTATCAAACTATAATGAGTGTCTTTGGGGAAACTGCTTTATCACAGTTTTATTTTCTCTTGAGCTGCTGCAGGCCATTTCATTGATCTTTCCAGTTTCTCCATTTGGTCCACAGATAATTAGAACTATATAGCTGAAGAAAAACGAAATACCTCAGAAGTATATTTTGCTATGAGCAAAAGTTTCTTAGGAAGCTCCTAAAGTCTCTGGTTTGGTTTTGTGTTTTACTAAAGCATTTTTTCTCCATCATTCAAACTCAAATTCATGTGTCCTTTCAACTTTCTCTTCATCAGTGACTCTAAACTTTTTTTTTTGCCAATTAAAAGACAGTGTTTTAATGCAAATCAAAAGCACCATAAGATATCACCTCACTCCCATCAGAATGGCTAAAATAAAAAAAATTGAAAAAATAAAACAAAACAAGCAATAACAAATGTTGGTGAGAATGTAGGAAAAAGGAACCCTCGTGCACTGCTGGTGGGAACGTAAATCAGCACAGCCACTGTGGAAAATAGCATGGAGGTTCTTCAAAAACTTAGAAACAGAAATATCATATGGTCCAGCAATTCCACTACTGGGTATTTACCCGAAGGAAATGAAAACACTAACTCAAAAACATATACGCCCCCATGCTTACTGCAGCATTATTTACCATAGCCAAGATACGGAAGCAACCTAAGTGTCCATCGATAGATGAATGGATGAAGAAGACGTGGTGTATACATGTATGATGGGCTATTACTCGACTGTAAAAAGAATGAGATCTTGCCATTTGCAACAACATGGATGGAGCTAGAAGGTATTACGCTAAGTGAAATGAGTCAGACAAATACCGTATGATTTCACTCATAAGTGGGATCTAAAAAGAGCAAATGAATAAACAAAAAGCAGAATGAGATGTGTAAATATAGAGAACAAACTGGTAGTTGCCAGAGGGGAAGAGGAGGAGAAGACGATCAAAATGGGGGGGGGGCAGATACAGGCTTCCAGTTATGGAACAAATAAGCCATGGGAACAAAAGGCACAACACAGGGAACCTAGTCAATGGTAGCATAAGTGGGTTGTGAGGTGACAGATGCACTCCACTTGTGGTGAGCAAACCATAAAGTATAGAGAGGCTGAGTCACCGTATTGTACACCTGAAACTACATTGTATACCTGGAAAATGTAACATTGTGTGTCAACTATACTCAAATAAAAAAATTTAATAAAAAAAAATAAATGACCTGTGTTTTATTTAGGTCATCTGTACATGGCCCAATGTCTTTTTTTTTATTTTAATTTTTTTATAATAATTTTTTATTATGTTATGTCAGTCACCATACAGTACATCCCCAGTTCTTGATGCAATGTTCCATGATTCATTACTTGCATGTAACACCCAGTGCTCCATGCAATACGTGCCCTTCTTAATACCCATCACCGGGCTAGCCCATTCCCCCACCCCCTCCCCTCTGAAGCCCTCAGTTTGTTTCCCAGAGTCCATAGTCTCTCATGGGTTCCAATGCCTTTTTATAATTAAACTTTTTATTTTGAGAAAATTGCAGTTTCAGTTGCAGTTTTTAAGAAATAAGCAAAGAGGTCCCCTGTACCCTTCACTCACTTTCCCGCCAATGGTAACACATTGTAAAACCATAACCCAATAACACAATTAGGGTATTCGCGCTGATAACAGTCAAGACACAGAACACTGTGGTCACCACAAAGATCTCTCATGTTGCACTTAGAGCCACACTCTCTTCCTTCCGTCCCGCATTCTGCCCTGAAGCCCTGGCAGTCACTAATACCTTCTGCATTTCTATAATTTTGATGTTTCCATCATGCTTCATAAATGGAATCACACAGTATATAACCTTTGGGGATTGTTTTTTTTTTCACGGAGTGTAACTCTGAAGATTCATCAGGTCACTGCATGTATCGATGGTTTCTTTCTTTTTACTGCTTCCTAGTATTCCACAGTATGCATCCAGCCCAGTTTACGTAACCATTCACCCTGTTGGGTCGATGCCACCTCGGGATTGTTTCTAGTTTCTGGCTATTAAGACTAAGCTTCTATAAACATTCGTGTACAGGTTTTCGTGTGAACATAAGTCTTCTTTTCTCCGGCTAAATGCTCAGGAGTACTGGATCATATGGTAGTTACAGGTTTGTGGTTTAGAAAACTGACAACCTGCTCTCTATAGTGCCTGAGCCATTTTCCTTTCTCACCAGCAACGTACGAACGACCCAGTTCCTCTGTGACCTTGCCAGCCATTGGTGTCAACACTATTTTTTTAGTCATTCTGATTGGTGTGTAGCAATATCTCATTGTGGTCTTAATTTGCATTTCCCTGATAGCTAATGATGTTGAATATATTTTCAAGTGCTTATTTGCCATTTATATATCCGTCTTGGTGAAATTTCTCCTCATGTCTTTTGCCCATTTTCTTTTTTTTTTTTTTAAGATTTTATTTTATTTATTTGACACAGAGAGACACAGCCAGCACAAGCAGGGGGAGTGGGAGAGGAAGAAGCAGGCTCCCAGCGGAGGACCCTGATGCAGGGCTCGATCCCAGGGACCGGGATCACGCCCTGAGCCGAAGGCAGACGCTTGACAACTGAGCCACCCAGGGCGCCCCCTTTTGCCCATTTTCTAATTACCGTTTGTTTTATTACTATTGAGTTTTGATAATTGCTTAAATGTTTTAGACCCTAGTCCTACTGAATATATGGTGTATTAGTTTCCTAGGACTGCCATATAAATTACCACAAGCTCAATGGCTTAAAATAACAGGAACTTATTCTCTCACACTCCTGGAGGATTGAAGTCTGAAATCAAGATGTCAGCAGTCCTATGAACACTTCAAAGGCTCCGGGGGAGAATGTGTGCTTGCCTCTTCCAGCTCCTGCTGACTGCAGGCTTCCTTGACTTGTGGCAGCGAGACTTGAACTTCTGCCTCCATCTGTGCATGGTCTTCTTCTCTTTGATCATTGTGTCCAAATCTCCCTTTTCAGTCATTGGGTTCAGGGCCCAGACTGAATCTAGGGTGATTTCATCTCAAAATTATTAACTAATAACATCTGCAAAGACTCTACTTCCAAAACAGATTACATTCTTAAGTTCCAAGCAGCCTTGAATTAGTGAAGAGGAACACTGCTCAAGCCACTATGTAGGATTTGCAAATATTTTCTCTTAGGCTGTGGCTTGTCTTCTCATCTTCTTAAAAGAGTCAAAAGTTTTTTAATTTTGATGAGTCCAATTTTTAAATGTTTCCATTTATGGACTGCATGTTTGATGTCAAATTTAGAACTCTTTGCCTAGCCCTAGATACTGAAAATTTTCTCCTATTTATGTCCTAAGAGTTTTTTAGTTTTACATTTTACATTTAAGTTGGCATTCCACTTCAAGATAATTTTTGCATATGGTGTGAGACTTAAGTAGACTTAAAAAGACTTCTTTTTATATTTTTTAAATTTTTGCCTATGGATGTTCAATTGATTCAGGACCCTTTCTTGAACAGGCTACCTTTCCTCCACTGAATTGCTTTTATACCTTTGTCAAGAAATTGGTTGGATATGTTTGTTTCGTACTATTTTTGCATTCTCCGGTTGATTCCATTGATCTTTGTGTCTCTCCCTCCACCCAAACCACACAATCTTGGTTACTAAATCTGTGTAATAAATTCTGAAATCTTGTAGACTGATTCCTCCCATTTTGTTATTCTTTTTCAAACTGTTTTTTTTTTCTAGTTTCTTTGCCTTTCCATGTACGTTTTAGAATATTTTTTCTATACTTCAAAAACAATCTTGCTGGAGTTTTGGTAGAAATATCATTAAACCTATATACTTATTTCAGGAGAATTCCATCTTGACCATGTTGAGTCTTCCAATTCATGAACATAGTATGTTTCTCCATTTATTCAGATCTCTCATTCTTTCCACAGTGTTGTGTAGTTTTCAGCATATAAGTCCTGTACATGTTTTGTTAGATTAAAAAGTATATAATAATTATATGTAAAAATTTCATACTTTTGAGTGATCAAGAAAGGTACTACATTTTTAATTTCAGTGTCCACCTGTTCACTATCAGTATATAAATATGCGATTGATTTTGTAGGATTATATTGTACTCTGTGAGCTTATTTGTTCTAGTTTGTGTGTTTGCAAAGATTCTTTGGGGTTTTCTACAGATACAATTATATTATCTGTAAATAAGGCTAGTTTTACATCTTCCTAATCTTTCTTTTTTCTTATCTTATTGCACTGGCCAAAACTGCACTCTTTTTTCTGTTCTTCAGACTGGATCATTTACATTGTCCTATCTTCAAATTCATTGGTTCTTATTCTGTCTGCTCAAATCTGCCAATGATTCCCTCTAATTAATTTTTTATTACAGTGATTATCCTTTTTAGCTCCAAAACTACATCTTGGTTTCTTTTCAGATTTTCTCTTTATTAATATTCCCATTTTGTTCATACATCACTTTCTTGGTTTTCTCCACATCTTCCTTGGTTCTTTGAGCATCTTTAAGGCAGTTGTTTTAAAATCTTTGTGTAATAAATCTGCCATCAAGAACAATTTCTGTTGATTTATTTTTCCTTTGAATGGGCCATACTTCCCTGGTTCTTTCTATGTTTTGTGATTTTTTTGTGTGCGGAAAAGTGGACATTTGAATCTATTAAAGTGGTAACTCTGGAAATCAGGTTCTTCCCCTTATTCAGTGTTTACTGTTTTTATTATTGTTATTTTATTATTATTATTATTATTACTACTACTATTATTATTATAGGCTGTGGTTGTGACAATGAGCAACCTGAGGTAAAAACTTAAGGTCTTCTAGGTCTTTTCTGAGTCTTTACTTGGGCATATGTGGTCACTTTCTAATTTTCCCCATATATGCAATTATTTTTGTAAGTCCTATTCTTTTATTGTCTGGCCCCCAAAACAGAAAAAGAAAAATGAATAGGGGGAGAAAACGGTGCTAACTCTTTAAGTCCTCCAGAAGTCACTCCAGTTAAAGGGGAGTGAGAGGCTTGCAACAATGTGCAGGGGTGCAACAACAATGGCTGCCCACAACTTTGTCTTTGCCTCTGTGATCAGAAGCAGCCATCACCAATCAGAGCACAGATCCTTGACATTTAGAGGACAAATATCAAAATATGGATCCAGTTCTACTCTGATACATAATCTACCACTTCTGACAACGAGTATATCTACAACTCTTTGTTTTCAAGAATTCAGGGAAACTGTGCTCAAGTAATGTTACCAAGGGGTTTTCACCTTTATTGAAGAATTTCTAAAATCTGAAAGGAGGATCATACTTGCCCTTGGCTTTTTGGCCTTGGCTTTATGGCCTTGGCTTTGTGGCCTTCCTCACAAAAATGGTAGGTCCATGTCCAGATAATCATCTCAATAATTGTGTCAAAAATTGGAGCAACTCTGATTTTGCAGAACCTCCTTGGCATATTTCTGAGTCCTTTTATAAAGCCAGATTACAATGCAGATATAAAGAATCCATTCTTTGAACACAAGTAATGAGCACTTGAGAGCATCTTTTATCAAGCAAGTCTCTCAATTTTTCTTTACCTTGAGTATACCACTGCTGGGAAGATCTTGAGCAGTCATTTCTCAGTTTGACCTATCCATTTGCATTGCTTAACCAGCAGGTGCTACTGACACCAAAGAGTTGATTGGAGGCTGCAGAGGACATATCCCTCCACATATCAGGACGGAGGATGCCTATACATTTGCACATGAGAACAGCTTTCATTTTGCCAAGTTTTATTATTGGCATGCCAACAACTACTGTCTGGTCTTTTCAACACCTAGCCTTCTGTGTCCAATCATTAATTACCTGTATAAGCAAGTCACTTAACGTCTCTGTCTTTACATTTCTGATGACTAAGGATACTAAAACATAACCCATTTATCTCCCAGGGCTTTTCGGTAAGAAAAAAAAAAATGACAATACCTAAGAAATTGCCTAGTTCAACCTACTCACTTCACAGATGAGGGAGCAGGTGAGGAAAGGTGACAGGAATTATCGAAGGTGATAATATCAGCTGATGGAAAAACCAGAGTAAGCACTCACTTTTCCCAACTCCCAAGCCAATACTCTAATTCTGTCCTGCAGGTGAAAGTATTTTGAAAATTTTCAGTATTATATGAGAAAAATGATGAGAAAGCCCAGACCAGACAGGCCAGGCCTGGAATATCCAATCTCCAGGGCTCTTCCCATTCCTATCTCTTTTTAACCTATACTCTCAAAGTATGTCATGGTGTTCTGCTTCCTTCCTTCAAGGGCGGAGATCCAGCCTGGTGGTTACATGACAGGGAAGGGGTATAGCTGAGTCATTCACATGGCTCCCTACTCTGAGTTTCTAATTAGTGGGATCTTCTCTGATTTGTGCTGAGTAAATATACCAGCAAGTTATAAATAAGCTAATGTCTTTCCTCCGATACCTGGAAAATCTAGAATCCTCCTTATCTCTTCACTCGAAACATTCTGCAGCCTGCCTTCCATGAATTCATCTAGTCAAATTCACACAGTTTCAAGACAAACTGCACCTGCCCTTAACTGGCATCTGCTTGATGGTCTTTTCCAATTTATGACAGTTTTAAATTTCTGCTTTATTCAATGTGTTCCTTTAATCCATATAAGTAAAATGGGGTTGACAATAGTATCTATTTCATAAGGTTGTTGAGAGGATTCAATGACACAACACAAAGTGGATGACTTAGAGTAAAGGTGCCAAAATGTTAATGTTTGTGACTTTTTAGTGATATGAATATTATTACTATTTCATAAGAACAGAACAGGGATTGTTCATTCTGAATTAATCAAGCAAGTTAAAACTTATGTCCTTACCTGTGCTCAACCCATTCTAATTCAGAAAACTGTAGTAGCCTCTGTGGTTCTGTGATGTAGACAGGCACAAGCCATCAGGGAATAAAAGATGCTGAAATCTCTGAAGTACGTGATGATCCCCACTTTACAGATGAGGAAGCAGAGGTGGAAGAGGGTGAATCTCAAGACACAAAGCAACCCAACTCCTGATGCCCCGTTTAAGGTGCGTTCCCTTCTCTCTACCAACGTGGTGCATGAACATGGCAAGGAGATCTCCGTTTCCTTGGCCCTTTACCTGTGTCCGAGCTCATGGGCAATTGTGAAAGCCAGAGGGAGTCCGGAGTCTTCATTGATGTTACAGCTGCGGTGAGGCTGGCACATTCCCGACAGGTGCGACAGACCCAAAGTCTCACAGGGGCGATTGACACCGGCACAGATGTCTTTTCTGAAAGCGGAGAACAGAGATGCATAGGCTCCCAAAGAAACATCTGAAAAAGCCCTTCTGGAAAAAATCTGGGTATTAATTCATATTCAATGTGGTCTGGGAAGCATGATTAAAATTGTTTTTAAAAGTCCATATGATTATAGGAGGCAATTCTGAATTCATAAGATTATTCTGATTTCACCTCTTAATTACTGAATCTCACTAAGACCTAAAAAATGTGGGAAAATATGACAAATGTTTTATTTCCAGTTGCTTCTGCCCTTAACCCCAGGAGGCCAATTACATTGTTTGGACCAAAAGAGAAGGATTTGATGGAAAATTTAAGGTTATTTGAACTTTTATATAAAGAAAGGACAACCAGCAGTGGCTGAAGGTTTTCAAATATGAAACCCCCTTTTTGGTCTTTCTGAGGTCTGTGTTCAAAATTCATTGGAGAACTTGTGCTTATTCATGAAAAAGGCAATTGGTCTCATCAATTCATCCAGAGCTCAAATCAGTTGCCTCTCCAGCCCCACTACCCTAACAACACGGCGTACGGGAGAGAATGCACAGGCAAATAAAGACTCCCAGGTTCTCAAAACATACTGGTTATAGTCTTTAAATGTAAAAATGTGCTCCCATATGTTTGTGGAGATTATTTCGGTCATTGACAAGAGTTAACTAGTCCTTTAATTTTCTCCAATTCAAGAAGAGCTCTTTGCCGAGAATAACTGGCACAAATACCAACAGGACTCTGAGCTTCAGTCAGTTACAGACCTTCAACTCATGGGCTTCTGTGGGTACCATTTCTGGCAACAAATGGTCTGGTTTTTATGTCCACTGAGCCATGGAAAAGATGGAGGCTCTGAAAACTCCTGTGAGCCCTCAGTTCTCCAGGAGACGATGGCTGGGACAATGGGATAGGACAGAGAGGCAGCTCCCACGTCAGGGCATGCCAGCTGATCTGATCTCCACTCTCGTAGCAATAGTTGTTGGGTGGTTTGGTGTTGGAGAGCTAGACTGAATCACGCAGCCCAATCATTCTAAATAATTGCTGGGTCTGTGAGAGGACCAACCAAACACTGTTCCGCCCCTCCTGCGAGATATACTTGTCACTATTACATTAAAAAAAAAAAAAAAAAAAGGGTCTAGGCCTGCATGGAGCTGCTGGGAAAAGATGATTGGTGTCTATTGCTAACTCACTGGCTTTCTCATTGTGATAGGACAGGAGTCAGGTCAACTAAATAATTGCTTACTGAGTGCCTACTAAGTACCTAGCACTAAAGAGGACAAAAGGGGGTAATAAAAGAAATGCAGGAATGCAGAGGGGAGAGGGGTGGGGGAATGGGATAGGCTGGTGATGGGTAGTAAGGAGGGCACGTATTGCATGGTGCACTGGGTGTTATATGCAACTAATGAATCACCGAACTTTACATCAAAAAATAAATAAATAAATAAAATAAAATTAAGCTTAACAAACAAAAAAAAAAGAAAGAAAGAAAGGAAAGAAATGCAGGAATGTGAGTCTTCCAGGCCGGGATCTTATGCTCCCCAGGGCAGATTAGCTCTGCCTCCACCACGCACTGAGAGTAGTTAGCATAAGAGAAAACACCCCTCGGTGTGCAAGTACTAACCCCACGCAGGAGGGACGTTCAAGCCAAACCCACCTTCTCCTCAATGCAACTCTGCAGAGAACCCCGTTGAAGCGGATCTCAGCCCAGTCCTCCAGAGGCAAGTCTTCACCTCCCTCCCTGGTCCTGCCTGTTTCCTCAGAACATAGGTTCCCCAAAAGGGTTTATTTTGCTCCCCACCCACTCCTAGAGGACATTAGGCAGTGTTTGGAGACAGTTTTGGTTGTCGCACTTCGTGGAAGGTGCTACTGGCAGCTCATGGATAGAGGCCAGAGGTGCTGTTAAATACACCAGCACGCACGGGACAGCCCTTCACAACAAAGAATTAGCCAACCCAAAATGTCAGCGATGCCAGGGGTGAGAAATCCTGTTTTCGAAACTGAAAAACCCTCCACTGTTTAGGAGCTGGTGAGGTTCATCATACATTGAAACCAGGCCCTTGTTCCAAAGAAGAAAAATTATCATAATAAGAGAAAAATTATCATAATAAGAGAGCAGATCCTTCATATCCTTATGGGTAATAGTTAAGAGTATAACTATTAGGGTCCAACTGCCTGGATTTGAGTCCCAGCTGTACCTGTTAAGTGCAATGAGATTTGGGGCAAGTGCATAACCAAACCTCAGTTTCCCCCTCTGTAAAATGGGAAGGGTTGATGGTAGTCAATGACTAGGGTTGTTGTGGAGATTAAATGGAATGCTGATTGTTCTCATAGACGTGGCACAGTGCTACGTCGAACACTCCACAAAGGCCAGCTATCATCAACTCACTCATTTCCTCGTGTGAGAGGGAGAGAAGAAATGATTTCTGCTTTCAGGACAAGAAAAGAGGTGGAGCTGACACAGCTTCCCATGGTGGTCCCGAATCTAGGGCTCTTCCCTACAGATAGGTCCTGCCTGCACTGAGGTCTTTCCCTGGCTTCTTGCCCAGGTCCTCAGTGTTTCCTGCCTGCTTGCTGGTTTCCCAGGGCCCCTGTGCTTATATTACACCCTCACATTAACCTACTTCCCAGTGGAGCTACTGATGTCACAGGTCCCAAAATGAACCTAATGTAAGAGGTTTATGTCACAGACTCCCTTTAGAAATTGTTTGCATTCAACCGAAGTTTTGACACTTTCACTCCAAAGAGTGATTCTGATGGTTGGAGAGCAGGCATCCCATGCACTGGGATACCAAAGGGAAAGATGACAGGCCAAAATATTCAGGGGCGGCCAGTCCTCCCCAGGGAGAACACACATACAGGGCCCTCCAGTGCATGAAGTTCTCGGTGGCTGAAAGGCCAGGCCAAGCAGCCTCTTCTGTGATACATGCCTGGATTTCTTGATGTCTCCGAACCTGCACAGGGTGCCCCACGAGAACTCACCTCCCCCATGAATGGAAGACCTTCATTTGTCTAGATTAAAATAGTGTCTGGTACACAGCAGGTATTCAACAAACATTTATTGAGTCAATGAGCAAACAGCCTCCCAGAGCCTGGGTTGATCAGAAAAGTTCATTAGCCTTTCACAGCTATGAGTCCTAGAAGGATGATGGTTTTTATTAGCACCATAGGGTCTATCTGTAATCAGAACAAAACATTATCTTCATGAGGATAAAGGGAGACAAGTGTAAGCAAACAGCTCTGCCTATTCGGGGTGGGGACCTGCTACCTATATTCTGTCCTCAACATCAGTCAGGGATGGGTTACAAGGAGGACTGATTTCTGTAGAGATAGCTGCCTATTTCTAAACTGGAGGAAAATTTTAAAAAATAAAACAAAGGGCTGGAAACCCCGTGCCTAAGAGATCCAGGAGTTTTTAATGAAGATCTGCAAACAATCTTCCTGTTTGTGGAGCCACATGAAAAAGCCAATTTTAAAGATGAAATCATCACTGGGATAGGAAAAAGCCTGCATTTTGCCAGCAGATGCAGTCTATTAACACGGAGAGTTTTGCTGCACATGTTTACTAACTGCCCCATCACTGGTCTGAGCATTGGGAGTTGTCTGGATCATGGAAGCTGTCTTTAAAAATGACCGAGAACAGCAAAGAGTAGGAGACTTGCATAAGTTTGAATACCAGCCAGCCCCCCTGCTTCGCAGCCACTGGTTTCCATGTAGTCCCTGGGGTACCTGGTGAGGAGGACAGCCACATCATGATGGGCCGGGTTGAGGTCACTCTTCGGATTGATGCTCTTCTGCCACTTACAGAAGCTGGACAGTGTCTTCTCAGCATGGTGAACGATTTTCAATCCTTGCTAGAGAAAGAAGAGGAAGAGATGAGCACAGCTGAGTTTCCTGTGCTTAAGGCTCGTTACGCAAGTCCTCGGAAGCAGCCGAGGGGGACGAGCTCTGCGTGGGCACCTCAGACATCTACTTGGTCAGAGTTTAGCAGAGGCCAACTTACTCCCTGCTCTCAACACCATTACCCTCATGACTTTTATTAAAAGACCCTGGAGGACAGAAGTGCAGGACAGAAATTATCACTGGAAGAGGTAGCCCTTGAAGAAAAACTAAAAATACATTGGCCAAGACCGAGAGCTGTGTGAAGTTCCATCTCTGGCAGCTCTCTGCTTCCTAAGCCAATACAATTCTAAAGAGGCATTTTTATTTCTAATGCAAAAAAAAAAAAAAAAAAAAAGATTTTCAACAACAAGCTTCTCCCTTGCATGAGAACTACAAGGCTGGGGTTGCACTCGACGTTGCCTTGCCATGGTTTCCATTTGGGTCTCACATCTGTGGATGAAGGGCAGAGGGTGACATAATCTGTCCGGGCTTCTAACTAGTAGGATCCCTGGCTGTCTGACCACAGGATGCCACAGTGGACCCCCAAGCCTGCACCTCCCGGGGCTCCTGAGTCGCCCACTTGGCCCAAAGGTACTACTGGGGATGGGAGGAGAGGACCTGTTCCAAGTGAACTGGATGAACACTTGTCAAAAGGAGGGGGCGGGATAATCAGCTCTACGGGGACTCCAGTTACATTTGAATTTCTAAAGGAGACATTCCTTTCACTTGCCCCATTTCTTTGGGGCTCTATATGGAGCTGTCCCTCATACAGGGTGGGTTCTAGCTGGAGAATGACAACCTCCATTGGCCCACTCGAATCTGAGTCTATCACTCTGGCTCTGTCCAAGGTGTTCAGGACAATCCCTACGTGGAACTATAAACTTGCTTCTGTACCATTCTGTATTTCTCTAAGGCCCACACCCCAAACAAACAAGACCTGAGAGGCTTCAGTTGCCTGTTATAGGCACTTCCAGGTCCCCTCGTGCATGTTAATGAACCACCACAGACCACCTGCCTTTCACAAAAACAGCAAAAGGTGGTTCATCATCACTACTTAAAACTCACTGAACTGCTGAGCGTTATGAATTTATATAGAAGCAGCAGACTTCACTATGTACTAATCCTCACTGTTCTGCTGGATGGTGGAGGAGGAGGTGGAGTCGTGGGGGGACAAGCTGGCCACAGGGGTCGGCCCCCTGTTCATCTCGTCAAGCCGCAGTTAGAGTAGCAGCCCTGCCAGAGCCAACGGCCCCTGCCCACCATGAAGAACTGGCAAGGAGCATAAAGCAGGAATAGAAGGAAAGAGAAAGGAAGGGAAAGGAACGAAAGAGAAATAAATAAAAAGGGAGCGAGGAAGGAAGGGATAGGAAGGAAATATTTCTTGATTATTTACTATGTGCCAGATACTTTCGCATATATTCTTTCATTTAATTTAATTGCATCTTCTTGGCATTATTTCCAAAGAAAGCATTGCTATTTTCATTTTATAATAAGAAGGAATTAAACCTCAGAGAAGTGAAAATCTAGCTGAAGGTGATTCGGGTCAGATATTGAATCAAAGGCTCCAAGAACAAGGGCTCCGGGTGCAGCGTGCCTCCAGCGGGTAGCCAGCCTCATGCGGAGCCCGCCTTAGTTACAGCTCCTCCACACAGGAGGGCGGCTTGGCAAACAAACCATCAACTGCGATTGGATTGCTTTGAGGTCCGTTTTCAACCCTACCTTTCTTCTTTGTTTGGTTGCGGGCTTTTGTTATTTTGTGTGTATGAGCGAGGAGGTCACTGAGAGAATATTCATGAATTAAAAAATAATACCATCTAGAAATATTCCAAAGAAAAAGAAATCCTTAGGCATAAGTCTAACAGAACAGGTGCAAGATCTGTATTGGGAAAATTACCAAATGCTGATGAAAGACAGGAGCCTCAATCTGAACTTAACACCTTACACAAATACTGACTCAGAATGGATCGTAGACTTAAATATAAAATGTACAACTATAAAACTTTAGGAAAAAAAATCATAAGAGAAAATCTTGAGGACCTGGGGCTAGACAAAGAGTTCACAGACTTGACACAATCCATACAAGAGGAACCTGAAAAATTGGACCCCATTCAAAATTAAAAACTTTTCCTCTGAGAGAAACCCTAAAAGACAATGAAAAGATGAGCTCTGGAGTGGAGGGAAATCTTTGTAAGACAAAGGACTCGGACCCAGAATACATAAAGATGTCTCAAAACTCAACAATAAAAACAACGAGAAAATAAGCAAACACCAAGTTTCATCTCACCGCAGAGTACGTGCAGATGACAAATAAGCACGTGAAGACACACTCAACACCCTTCGCCCTCCGAGAATTGCAAGTCAAGACCGCCATGAGCTATTACTACAGACCAATCAGAGCAAAGGCAACGAAAGACAGCAGCAGCACCCAAACAGGGGGAGGGTGGACGTGCTGAAGCTGGGCTCCGGGAGCACTGCTGGTGAGGACAGAAAGAAGTACAGCCACTGCAGACAGCAGCTTGACAGTTTCTTTCAAATACGGAACGGCGGGGCGGGGGGGGGGGGG